>NC_089803.1:62820196-62869335 GCF_029633855.1 Hoplias malabaricus
AAAAGAAGTGAAGGAACAGATGTTTCCAAAAAAAATTAAAACGATGTTCAAAAAACTGATTTAAATACGTCTAACAACCAAAAGACCTGGTGCATCACCCAAACAGATTACATCAGATAAACAGCACTTAAAGTCTTTAAGAGAGAGAGAGGGAAACAATAAGCTCTATTCTCGCTTCAGGTTTGTGGTGTCTATTCTTCCACTGTGAGAAAACAACTCGACTCTATGCATCTGAAAAGCTGTGGATCTGTGAATAATCAGGACAACAGAAAAAGGGATGAGAGAGGGTGATGAATTGTGCAACAAACAGATGGGCTTCAGACTGTAGTTGTATAAAACAATCACTGACTATAAACAACTGTTTTGAAGAGTGCAAATTGGACCTATAAGGTAGGTGTTTTCAATAAAGTGGCCAGTGTGTGGAATTACAAGGTTCTTAAAAAAGGAGTATGGTTAGATTAGGGTAGAGCTGTCGATCTAAATGTCAGTGCTGAAAATGTAAAATGTGTATCATACCTTCATATGTTCCGCTCTCCAGCAATGCCCCACTTCTCTCCAGTTCCATAAAACGTTCCACAGACACGAAGTTATAGTCCACTCCCGGGACCTCTCCTTCTTTAGGCTGCCTGGTCGTGCCTGGGTGAGAGAAAGAGAGAAAGAAATGAGTCTGGAATCCAAAAACAGACACAAAATGGAGCAAGTGATTACCATTTTTTAAATCATGGTATGATTACCAGTTTTAATGGTATTCCTCGATACACTGACGATAATACTGTCGCATTTCAATACTCCATATAAAAGAGCACATTCTCCTGCTTCTGGAACAAAGAGCAGTAACAGCTTCTACTTTTCCAGGAAGGGTTTACAGTAGCTGTTGCTACATTTCTGAGAGCATTTGATTGCATTCGACCATGAAAGCATTAATGAGGTCAGGTACTGATTTTGAGAATGTTCTGCTGTCCAACTGGGCCCAAAGGTATTGGCCGTTTTTTCTCAGCCCTGGTCCGGGTGGGCCACTGGTGGGCATGCCCTAGTTTTCTCCTCGCTCAATCACACCCACTTCGACTTCAGAAGGGGTTGTTAATGAGATCATTAGTTGCATCAGGTGTGTTGGGAGCAGAGAAATGTCTAAAATGCGAAGGGTAGTGTACTGAGAACCCCTGGTGTAAGGTAATGTGGCTCAAATGCAGCTCAAAGTACATGCATTGTTTTTATAAGGGCAAGAGGAGCATGTGTGTGTGAGGGAGTGAAATTAGCTCGCTTAATTCCTTCACACTCTGACAGAGCTGTTTGCTGACAATCTGTCAGTCGAGGAGTTCTTTGAAGCATAATGAAAAGAAAGAGAGAGGGAAGGGGAAGGAGAGAGAGAGAGAGAGAGAGAGATGAAGTGACAGAGAAACATGCCACCATCTGCAGAATAAAAGCAAGGGTTTATGATGCAATCTCGGCAGAGAAGAGGAAAACTCATCCAATCACAACACAGATGTTCAGACTCAGATCTCACACACACCTGTACTTAAACACTATGCCCTTATACAAACTTTAATCTAGAACCTTCTTATGATCCGAAAAACAGAGAGAACATTGGGTTCAGAATTATATATAAATATATATAGATTTATAGAATCTCTGAAGCTACTACACAATCCAAATAATACACACACAGTTCTGATCACAATGGGTGATTAGCTCTGCATCACAATCAATCCAACACATCCCAATGGTACAAAATGTTGCACCATTTCTCCAGAGAATATAGTTTCAGCCCTCCACAGCCTATTACTGAAAAGTGTTATATGCCTCTAGTCCAGTGTTTTTCGGGCATGGTTCCTAGAGGCACACTGCCCTGCACATTTTAGTGCTTTCCCTGCTTTAACAAACCTACTGCAACTCTGAAAGGACTCATCCATTAACTGATTAGTTGGATCAGGTGTGGTGGGACAGGAGAAAGCAATAAATGTGCAGGGCAGGAACAGGGTTGAGAAACACTGCTCTACTCCACACCATTAATGGAGCACTCCTGAGTGGCCCATTCTGCTGGCAAGGTCTATATGAAGATTATACAATGGGGTGTTCTTCAATATTCACGACCCCCAGAAGACCACCACAGAGCAGGAATGATTTTGTGGTGGATCATTCACAGCACTGCAGAGACACTGGAGTGGTGATGTTGTTGTAGTGTGTGTTGCGTTGGTACGAGTGGATCAGACAGTGTTATAGAAGGAAAATACACTAAAATACACTTTTAATTGGTCTATTCATGAGTTTGCGACTGTGTCATATGCAGTCACTTCTGTTTTATTCCCTTTTAATAAAAAAAAAAGACAGAAATTGAAATAATAGGTGTTTGTAATGAGTGTTGCAGAGAAACTAGGAGGTGGGTGTAAATGCTAAGATGTACTTTAGGGACAGGGAGAAATCTAAAGAGAGTTTTTTTTCTATTACAAGCCATATTACATATAAACGTAAAAATAGTGTGAGATCATATATTTTAATGGCACTTTAAAAAAATTATAATTTTGTTATTGCTAAACGCTGGTTAAAAAACAATGACTGCACACTAAATTATATTTTGTTATCCTAGAATCCCTGTGGAGACATTTAATATTGTGTTTGGCAGCAATATTACACTGAACACATGATGTGTATAAGTGTCACGTAAGTCGTAAGAAAAACTAGGTTCCTCAGATTAGTTAAAGAGAACCCTAAACAATGGGCCAAAATCATTGTCCAAAGTCAATGTCAATCCTGGCAGTGTTTGTCTGTGTCTGTGTGTGTGTGTGTGTGTGTGTGTGTGTGTGTGTGTGTGTGTGTGTGTGTGTGTGTCTGTGTGTGTGTGTGATGTAGCTAAGCGCTAATTAGCTGGTGTGTAGCTCCAGAGGTTTGGCTAATTGCTGCTAACTGTGAAAGAGGAGTGTTTAACAGAGCTTTCAAGAGAACTGCACACACACACACACATACACACATTCATTTAGGACCTGCTGCCATAAACATTCACCGTATTACATACAGACACATATCCTGCATAGCAAAAATGTTAGGACACCAGCTTATTCAACATCTGAAATTTTAATCATGAATATGTTGTCGCTGCAGTTTCATGTTCTGCTCTTCTGAGAAGGCTTTGCACTAGAAGTTGGAACATTGCTGTGAAAATTTGCTTACAGTCAGCCACATAATTATTAGTGAGGTCAGATGTTCAACTGATGCTGAATAAATTAATTCTGAATCTCAAACTCAATTCCAATTCATCCCAAAGAGATATAAAACAGAGCCCACTCAAATGCTTCACAGCCAAATGCTGTAGGGATATATATCATTATATTCCTCTAGCCATGACTGACATTCAGCTTTGGCAAACTTAAGTTCATCTGCAGCTGCTCTGGAGCATCTCATTTCACTTTCATCATTCAGAGTGTATAAGTGAATGTGCAGGGAAACAATAAGGCAGCTTTTCATAATTCAATACTGAGTAAAATCTATAGGCTATTCAATATCAATTCCCTCAGTAGAAGTTACCCCAGTGACCTGGGTGGTCTCATGGATGTTTCTTTTTTTTCTTCCAATGACTAAAAGGTGAAACAAATGGGGAACAATCTGTAGGTTTTTTTTTTATTATTATTTTTAAATACTCTCATCAATAGCCAATCAATCTCATAAATTACTTCGTCCAAATATCCAGACTCAATATTGATCTTTAGTCAACAGGTAATTGCACACTCATTGATCTCATCAATAACACTTACACCAATGACCTTCTGTCTCTCACAAACAAATAGATTAAATGTGCTAGAGTAAATATCCAAACTCAGTATTGATATGTACTCAGTATATTATCAATATATATTTATTATATACTCACTAATACCATCAATGGAATTTTCCCCAATCATCTGTAGTCAATGATTATATTATATATATAATCATTATATAAATCATTATATAAACTATATATAATTACATACTTAAAACATCATCAAAAAGTTACAGCGATGAATGCTGTCACTCACACAAATGTGCAGACAAGTCTACTGACTATACTGTCTGTATATAATGATTATAAATGACATGCTCAGTGACCTCATCGATATGAGTTACATCACTGACCTGCTTTAGCAATCCAGTCTTAATCCTGATGTGCCCTGATATATCTTCTTTTGGCAAACATTATACTGTCATAATTAAACAAGTTTCTGAAGGTTAATCTCTAAAATGTCATGTACAGTAAAAGAAGGCATTTCTCACATTTCCAAATGCCATCATCCTTTCACACTGAGGTCAGAAATAACGCTGGAATGAGTGGACGAGTGTAAAAGGAAGAGCTCCTCTCTGCCCAAGCGTGTAATAACAGAGTGAAGAGAAAATGAGTCTCTAACAGCGTTAAATTACACTCCAGCATCATCTTAGAGCTCAAACTGTGGATTAATCAGGGTTTTAATGGACAATAAACCCATCTCAGGTCTGTCTCACCACAATTCATGTCTGTTTTAAATGCTAAATCCTACAAAAAGACTTGATTGTTCTGCTTTTTAGTTATTAATTTATTTTTTCATTATTATTCATTGTTTTCATTTGCATATACATAACAATAATAATGCAAGGCAGCATGGAAACATAAATCATACACCTACATAATGGCAAAACAAAGAAAGGAAACAAGTAGTTTTACCAACAGACCAAAATAAAACTAAAACCACACAAACAATAAAAAGCTTTGTAAAACATTTGATGGTACCTACATACACTGGGTATCATCCATATCAGAGCTTTCTGTGTTGTGTTCCTTTGTCAGGTTGTGTCCTTTCCTCAGGTCTGTGTCCTTCAGTCAAACAGTAATGTTATAACATGACTCTAGCTGATGTGATTTTAAAATGGTGTTTGTGTGGCTTTAGTGATGATACTCTGATGACTGCCCATGCGGTCCAGGTCGGCATGCTTGGTAATCCAAGAGGTACCCAAACTCAGCTGGGTACTCTTTTACAGTACAGATCACATTTTCACATGAGTTCATTTGCTGCAATATTTTAAATTAATCAGATTAGCAACAACTGTGTGTTATTTATAAAGAAGAATAATTTTTAAATTAGCAAACTGTATGTAATGTAATGAGGTTTGCTAATTATATATTACATTATATCACATTACATTACATAAATAGTGTTTAGATCAGTGAACAAATGAAATACAAGAGGTACTGGTTAAAATTTACATTAATGTTTTTAGTTTTTCTTAATGAAAAATGTCCATTAATTCCCCCATAATGTCAACTTCAGTGATATACCCCAATTCTGACCAAGCCAGCACAGAAGCACACACACACATGTGTCTGTAAATTGTGGGAACATTACATAAACCTTTCCATAAGTATTAATAGTTTAACCTCAAGCCTAACCTTAACTTGTCTTCACCCTAAACTCTAATGGTTGGCATTTTGTGGACCAGCTGGTGGTCATCACAAGGATGACCAGTCCCCACAATATGAGTGTGTAAAAAGGGTTTCATCCCCACTATTTGATATATTCATGGTGTACACACACACACACGCACACACACACACACACACACACACACACACATACATACAGCACTAACAACTTCAAAGCAGACCTTTGATGTTGGACAGTTGTAATTATGTGTGTGATCCAGTGGGAACATTTCTTCAGTGACAGTTGTGCAGAATTCTTCAGTTGTGTAAAAGCATGCAATTCTTTGAACGTTTCTTTACAGTAGCTCAGCACAATCTGCAGCTCAGCCTTTTTTGAGAGATATCTGTGTAGAACTCGTTTCACTTTATTAAAGAGCCACGAGCCAGAGCCAGAAAATGTATCATTTTTTTCTGTGTCTGAGGAAAGTTAAAGCAGAAGAACACGTATGACAACACTTTACTGTAGGTGTTTCTCATAGAGGTTTAGAATGCTTAGTTCTGGCTCACTAACACCGCTACAACAACCCTAAAGAGCCAAATCTTTCCAAGGACAAAAGTCTTATACCTCACACCCCAACATACCCTTCTATCCCACATTTGTCACTGAACATGACATTAATTCAAGCAAAGCTATTCCCGAGTGCTCCTTTCTATTGACAAGGACTTTTTCCTGAGATTATACAAACTGTGTGTGCTGTTGAATACTGAACTAAAATATAATTAGTGTCCACAAAGCTTTGAGCATGTAGTATCTCAAACTGCTCACTGATCGGCATTTAGTTTCACTACAACAAGGAAATGCTTTCCACGTTCTGTAACATCCTGTTTATCTGTTGTCTGATTAGAATGGCCAGGGTAAAACGAACAGGAAAACAAAGGACGAGTGCTTATCTCCAAACAAGCAACACCCAGAAAAAACATCTGAAAACAACCCAGAAAACTCACAGACCACTGAGCTGGGTACTGCACATATATCTACACTATACTACCAAAAGTATTTTCTCATCTGCCTTTACACGCATATGAAGTTAAGTGACATCCCATTTTAAATTCATAGGGTTTAATATGATGTCAGACACTGATGTTGGGTGAGAAGGCCTGGCTCGCAGTCTCCGCTCGAATTAATCCCAAAGGTGTTTCTGTGGAGTTGAGGTCAGGGCTCTGTAAAGTTTTTCCACACCAAATTCGATCATATATGTCTTTATGGACCTTGCTTTGTGCACTGGTGCACAGTCATGTTGGAACATGAAGGGGTCATCCCCAGACTCTTCCCACAAAGTTCAGAGCATAATATTGGCACAATGCAGTCAGGCAAGTACTGTTCTCCTGGCAACTGCAAAACCCAGACTTGTTCATCGGATTTCCAGATGGAAAAGTGTGATTCGTCACTAGGTGTCATGAGGCGGCATGCTTTACACCACAGCACCCGACACTTTGCAGCTGCTCCATTCCATGAAGCTCTCTACGCCCTGTTCTTGAGCTAATCTGAAGGCCATGTGAAATTTGGAGGTCTGTAGCGATTGACTCTGCACAAAGTTGGCGACTTCTGTGCAATATGCGTCTCAGCATCCACTCACCCTGCTCTGTCATTTTACATGACCTACCACTTTGTGGATGAGTTGCTGTCCTTCCCAGTCGCATTCACTTTGTTATAATACCCCTGATAGTTGAATGTAGGATATTTTTCAGTGAGGAAATTTCATGACTAGACTTGTTGCAGAGGTGGTATCCTATCACGGTACCAGGCTGGAATTCACTGAGCTACTGAGAGCGACCCATTCTTTCACAAATGTTTGTAAAAGCAGTCTGCATGCCTAGGTGCTTTGTTTTATACAACTGGGTCCAAGGAAGTGATTTGAACACCTGAATTCAATAATCTGATACAACTAATGCAGTGTTAGGTATAAGGCCCTGGATCTCTTACTGGTGTAGTTTTTGTTTCTGCCTGGGCTGGGAAACCAACCCCAGACAACCATTTTAACGGCACATATACACATATACACATTGAGAGAGAGAGAGAGAGAGAGAGAGAGAGAGAGAGAGAAATGATATTTTGAAAGAGGTGGGTGTGAAGTGTTCTTTAAAACCTGACACACACAGATTGTTCTGGTGTGAAAATGAGAGCATGGCAGTTTATATAAACACAAAATAACATAAGCTCTCTCTCTCTCTCTCTCTCTCTCTCTCTCTCTCTCTCTCTCTCTCCCATAGATGTGGTATATCTCAGTCTCAATAGCAAGAGGAAGAAGAACCACAGAGGGAAACCAAGACTCTGAATGATGATCTTAATACAGAACATATACAGGGTTGTGTAGATATGGAACATGAGGTAAAATACATCCAAAATGGTAGATATGACACATTGTAAAATACAGGGTGGAAGATGTAGAACATGGAGGGTCATATAGAGGATTGAATATTATGAAAAATAGTTCAATCACAGTGTAGGAACAATTACAAACATAAACAACATAAATTGTGTCAGAAACTGAACTGTTGACTCAATGCACGATAAGAAGTGTCAATCTGTACCCTAGCAGACCAAAATGCCCATAATGCAAAGTGTATCATTTGAAGAGTTTCTCTGAGGCAGATCACAGAGTGGAGTGACAGAATCTGCTGTCGCACAGTATTCAGCAAACCTGTATCTGATTGTACTAAATCAAGTGTGCAATGCAGTTATGGTCTATAGTGATCTGGATCTTTGGATGTAGGCAGCAGTGATAAGAGACATGCTCATGTTTCCAGCCATCCTCTGAACTTTATATATTCCATACATAGAGATGTATACAAATGTGGAATGGGCTTCTAGAACTCTCACAAAATGAAGTTTTTATATTATATATTATAATTACTTTCATTTTAACCTATATTTAACCAGGCAAGTCATTAAGAACAGCTTCTTATTTGCAATGGCTTCCTAGCAAAAGGCAAAGCCTCTTGATTGTTCTAGATTGTGAAAGAAGCTTGTTGGTAAAACCTTTAAACTCCTTAGTAACATCAGCAGGACCCTGGGATGCTAAAAGCACTCATTTGCAGTGAAGCAATTATCCTCTTATCGTCCTGTATCAGTATTAAACATGGACTAAACAGTTTCACACCAAGCATGAACTCCAAGCCCATTACTGCACTCAACAAGTCTCTTGGATTGTTGAGTATGGAAATGAGCTACAGTGCAACCCCTGCTCTTTTTGTGATATTCGGTGCTAAATGCAAAAGAATGGGATAGTTTTACTAACTCAGGAATAAATATGACATGAAGGACAACAAATCAGAGACACATTCTGCACCTCCGAGCAGGAAAAGTTGAAAACAAAGTGTGCATGTCATTATCCACAGTGTCTAATCAGGAGCGAGCATTTTGCAGGTAGCTGGAGCAGTCTCCACAGGAGAAGAAGCTGCTGTAATCAGTGGTAAATCTCCAGGAGAGACTGGTTTTGTTTAGGGCATTAGTTAGGATTTGCACTTACCTACCATTTCACCAGAGGATTCATTCATTCATTCATTATCTGTAAGCGCTTATCCAGTTCAGGGTCGCGGTGGGTCCAGAGCCTACCTGGAATCATTGGGCGCAAGGCGGGAATACACCCTGGAGGGGGCGCCAGTCCTTCACAGAGCAATACAGACAAACACATTCACTCACACCTACGGACAATTTTGAGATGCCCAACCAACGTGTGTTTTTGGACTGTGGGAGGAAACCGGAGCACCCGGAGGAAACCCACGCAGACACAGGGAGAACACACCAACTGCTTATACCATATAAATCTATTACAAAATCAATTGCTCCTTTCATATGTTAGATTGTCTGATGTGATTGTCTTTTACATGTTCATTCTATTGTAAACAGCATCTTTGGGTTATTGAAAAGTGCTTTAAAAATATATTATTATTATTAATGAGGATACTGTTAGTTCTCTCTGTATAAAATATTCTGATGCTGTGTTGTGCTGCTAGTGAGCAATGAGGGGTGAAATCACAAGGGAGAACCATTTTCTTTTCTGTGAGCCTTATGAATCCTTTCATTTCAAACTCTCAACCTTATAGAGCCATTGTGTTATCATCAGTAAAATTAATATCATCAATTAAATCTAATTTCGACAGCAACAGTATTTGTATGCTTCTGTAAAGGCTCATTTATTGCTGTATTTGCATGGGATGTCTGTAGAGGCAGATTTAGCATGGGGATTCTGTAAACTTTACAATGTAAAGGTTATGTTTACATGTCATAGGGTTTCTGTGGAACCTGTATCGGGTTTCTGTAAAGGCTTATTGTTTGTAGGTTTTGTATACGTTATTGATTTTGCATGAGACATAAAAAACGTTATGTAGAAGCCGTTGTTGCATGAGACTGGCTGCGTTTGCATGATGTTTTGTAGAGCCGGGCTGTAGAGGCTCATTTATACATAGAGGTTCTCTAGAGGCTGGTTTTGCATGAGGTTTCTGTAGAGATTAATTTTCATGGGGTTTTGTGGAGAGGCTGTGTTTGCATGGGGTTTTCTGTAGAAGGTCATTTTTTATTAAGTTTCTTTACAGGCAGGAGTTGCACGGGGTTCTGTGGAGGCTCTATTTTACATAAAGTTTCTGTAAATGCAGTTTTTGCAAAGGATTTCTGTCGAGGCCCATTTTCATTTAATTCTTATAGAAGCTGGTTTTGCATGTGGTTTCTAAAGAAGGTCTTTTTGAAGCTATTTTAGAGCCTGAATTTTCATGGGGGTTCTGTAGAGCTGATTGTAACTTTCTGTAGACAGCGCTTTCATTTTTGCATTGCGGTCTGTAGAGGCTCATTTATACATGGAGATTCTGCCTGAGACTGTAGAGAGGCTGTAGAGAGGCTGCATTTGCACAGGGTTTCAGTAAAGGTCATTGCTGCATAGGGTTTCTGTAGATGTCCATTTTTATGGGATTTCTGTAGAGGCTGCTTTCATGGGGCTGTTGAAGACACCATTATTGCACAGGGGTGTGTGAAGAGATCATTTTTGTAGGCATTTATAATGGGGTTTCTGTAGAGGCTGGTTTTACACAAGACTTTTTAGAAGCTACACTCTTAAAAATAAATGTTCGTTAGTGAAGAAAATGGTTCTATATAGAACCATGAACACCTAAAAAAGGCAATCATCCACTCCACATGGATTTAGCCTTGTCAACAAAAGTCTTAAACAAAGCCTAATACAGTCTAACACACAACCTGCTTACAACATGGCAAAGATACAGTTCATTTTGTCAACTTTACACCTCAAATTACAACACCTCCAAAAAGCTCTGGTTTCTTCGTTTACACTCTATGCCCTTATTGGCACCGTATATGCACGAGTTAGCGAATCATGCTTGGAGATTCAGCTTTAATTTTAAAGTGGGCACTGAGTGCTGATTTTCTGAACAATTGGGCTGTCCCCAAGTTTTCGGGTATTCAGGTATTTGTTCGTTGGGTTCGTTTTTTGGATAAATGTGGCAATGAATAAAGGCAATGCTCCACTCAACCCACATTCAGGCTCCAGCAGCAAAAACAGTGCTCTCCCCACTCCACCCATATTCAGGCTCATCAACATAATAGTCTTTGTGCAAATGAAGCCTAAAATTATTCATATAAAACAGCCTAACATGCTACAACAACACACTTACAATGAAACGAGGAGACACCACAGTTCATTTTGTCAGTATTATGCCTGAATTTAGATCACGTCCCTGCTCAAACTGGTTAAATTGTGTATACTTTGTGCCCTTAGTTAGCAAGCTAGTTAGCAGTTTAGCAATCATAGCTAGCGAGCGAAGCCACACTGTGAGCCACAGCACAGCCTGGAGAGGGGAATATTAAATATTACATATTAAATATTGCAATATACACTACCCCACTCCACAAATATTCAAATATTGAGTGAATATCCCGGCCGAAGCTCCGAAGCCCTAAAAATGGTTTTCGGGACAACTCTAGTTCATTGCATCGTGAACGTATTTTTAATATTCCGGAAAAAATATGCTAAAAGGTTTCTATATGGCACCAAAAAGGATTTATCAATAGGTACAATGTCAAGCTTGTTACAGCAGAAGAACTGTTTTTGATGCCATATAGAACTCTTTTCTAAAAGATGCTAAATAGAACCATCTGTAGTACATTCTCTATCATTCTAAACCTTTCAATCATGCAAAGGCTTGATTGAGTGTTCAGGGTGCTATACAAAACCACTTTTTTTTACTGAAGAACCCTTGAAGAACCATCGTTTTTACGTTTGTAGATTTGCAAGGGAGTCCTGTTATGCATGAGTTTGTACAGGTTTCTGAAGAATTTGCTATTTAGAGCTTTTGCTCTCAGAGAAAGTCTCACTGTGGTAAATATTTAGTACCTCCCCAAGTTCTATAACGATTGCTCACAAATATTCACCTCTCCTTCTGGAGAAGAAAATGTAGTGTACCGATAAGGAACTTTAAAACCACTGTTATACATTTACACTCTCTGTACCTTTAAAGAATAGCGTACCTGCACAGTACCTTTTTTTCTGACAGTGTAGAAATGATTGTTGCTTGCAGTTTCAGAGCACATTTATTTGAAGTACTTAGTGGAGTTTCAATTTTGCTATTTATCCCCTATAGGTTATTTTATGTGGGGGTCTGGATAGGTCATTATTTCCTGGGTTTCTGTTGAAAATACTTTTTACAAGAGGCTACTTATGAAGCTGGTCCTGCAGAGGTTTATATAGAAGTCCCTTTTGTCTGGGGTTTCTGCAGAGTCTCAGTTCTGCTTGAGCTTTTGTGGAGGCTGTGTTTTCATGGGCTTTCTGTAGTGGATGGTTTTTCATATGGGACTCCGTTAGTGGCTGGTTTGAACGTCTCTGTCCTACGGCTGCGTGTTATGAGTCACCTTGCTGTTCTCCAGCTGTCAGTCAGAGCCAATGGCTGCATTAATGCCTACAATATGGTTCCCATCTCAGACTCTGTATCGCTCTTGCTGTATCCCTCTCATTCTCTCTGCACCTCTCTCTTTGCATCTCTCGCTCTGTCGTTCAATTCAGGTCAGCTGGCTTCTCTGGCTTAAGTGCGTTTTATGTAGAATCACTAAAGAAAATACAAAATGAAGGGCACTATAATATTCTTAATAATATGGGACACGTTGAAGATGTCAAATCTGCCGCCTTCTTTCCTTTATATATGCTACTCTGAGACTGGAGTACCAGCCTCCACCATGTGACTGCTGCCAGAAAGAGCTGTTCTTCTACCTCACCTCCACCTCACCCTCATGGCTCCTTCTGTAAACGTTTACTATTCCACAGCATTACGGAGCCCAGAGCCAATGGCTGCTGGGAGTTGTTCTAGTGCCTGTGCACATGAAAGCAGAATACAAAAAAGAGAGAGAGAGAACCCAAGATGCCGCACAGGGAAGTGTGGCCTACTTCTTCCTCCGCCTGTTTATGATACAATTTGACAAGGAGCTTCCCATGGCGCAGTGATTCATCGGGGGAAATAACAGCTTGTTGCCGGGCTCCAGCGAAAGGAGCAGGCGATGACGCTGCTCGACATCCCGCGCGTAATTAACAACAGAATTGACAGCGAGGCCTGACATGCAAGATCAGCCGTACTAATGGGAAGCTAAGTGGTGAAATTCTCTGAGACTGTGAGAAATGTCAAGCGAGGAATATGCTTGGGGCTTGGGAAGAATAGCGAAAAGGGAGAATGCAGAGAAATACCACTGGAGCGAGCGACAACTGTGGAAATGATTAAGTCTTCTACGTCATGTGCCTTTTTGGAGCTTATCTAGAATTCTTGAAGAGCTTCAACGAGTTGGACGATGATGCTCCATTTCCCAGAATCAGTTGAAGAAAACTAGCTATCTTTCACTGATTTACATCGGTAGATATCCCTGTTAAAAAAATTCTCTTGAAGAAGATGATGAAAATGCACAGACACTATAAACCGAGACTGTAACATGTGACCGTTTTGTTTGCTTTGGGAGTATGGTGCTGTTTCTGCTACTACATCAAGCACACTACACACTGGCAAGGTCATGTCTGAGAAATCAAGGATAGCAGGGGAGGGTGTTTTTCTTTCCAACAAGCCTCTAGCTGATGTTGTTTTTCTCTAGAAATATGTGATATATACTTATCTAACAGGTTGGCATCTTGTCCAATGAGGAAAAAAATGTGATTATTTTGTAATCACATCAGCTGTGATGTTACAACACACAATAAAATGTTTCCTACTCATTTAACACATCTGTGGCAATAGACACACACACAACACACAGAGTGGCGGGCAGCCAGCACCATTGCCACAGGACCACTTAGGGGTTAGGTGCCCTGCTCAGGGGGACTTCAGCAGTGGATGCTGAGAGTTGAGACAGCACTGCTGCTTCACTGACCCTGTCCGCCAATATTCTCTTACTGCTCAGATAGATAGATAGATAGATAGATAGATAGATAGATAGATAGATAGATAGATAGATAGATAGATAGATAGATAGCTATTTCTAATGAATAAAATGGCCAAAAACCCATCCATAGCTATGGGTCAGGGCTCAGATTCGTCCAGTTTTCTGGCTGTGATGGTATCAGCCTCCTATTGGTCATGTTGACACAGAGCCGGCCGCGCTCCATTCACAGCTCTAATCCCCCCGTTATCGCAGCCAGAGACTGTGTCAGCGCAGCGCTTTGTGTCCGTCCTAATCGTGCCATTAGCCCATGAGGAAACGGCTGAGGCTCGTGACGCTGGTGCATTGTGGGACGGGATTACAGGACCTGGTAGCACATACAATCTGGACCGTCCGGAGAGCAAGCTTTAAACACAGCACAGTGACAGAAAACCTGCCACCATGGCACTTTCTCTAAACCAGAGCCAGAACCCAGCAGTGGACATGGACGTGCTTATTCAACTGTTTCACATTCTGCATGTGGAGCAGTCTTCATCAGGCATAACCTAACCATCTAACACAGTGCAGAGAAGACCCGGGAAAAGACAGGGTGATCTTAGCTGCCTGTGTAACTAAGTACATTATTACAGACACACTAAAAAGTGAGGCCTGGAATTTTAATATATGTCAGACCCTAGATTAGACCACACACACACACAGGACCTGATCACAGGTTTCGGAGCAAGAGAGGGCGGGCAAGTGAGGCCATGGACAGCTCTGTAAAAGAGTGCTTTATCTGATCTGATGTGTGAGAAAGCTCATTTCATCAGATCCACAATCTGCAGTCCACCAGGACCCTCAAACAGCTCTATGGAAACCCAGAGGAGACAATTTACTCAATCCAGACTTTCTACACTTCATTCAGACAGCTGCAGAACAGCACACTGCTCTAGATATTTAATGTGTGCAGAGTGCCTGAATTAAAGATTTAAAACAAATCAGATCAATGTAGACATTTCACAACATTCTGACAGTTCTGTAAGTCCATATTATTAAAAAAAATACATTATTTAAAGTCACATTGACCAGAGAAACTACAGGACACTGCTTTTTAAGAACCATGCCCTAAAATGTCCTTTAGGAAACAACAAGACAGTTTTACAAATTAATATTTTGTAGAGTCATCAGTGTTAAAGAATTCAGAGTTAATTAAAAATATGTAATATATATATTTTCATATTGCCATCCAGATGTTCTCAAGCTGCAATAATCAAATGCAGGAATTAAGTACCCCAGTGGTGTCAATAAATTATTAATAAATACAGCCGTTAGCTAGCAATAGTTTAAATCTTCCCTCGATGGCTGAATAATGGCGTACAGAAAACAGTGATTCTGTCTTTGTGCCTCATAAAAATGAACCCCTGAGACTCTCTGTTAGTTCACAGCCACAAAAAAGAAGCCAAACTGAGAGAACAAACACGCAGCCAGGTAACGACTACACTCTAGCATCCAGAATGTACACATCAGCACTGCTGTCTGATATCAACACTATCACCTCAATACACTGCCCCAGTAGTACAGGAAGACACACATGTCAGAACACACGGTACACACTCGCACAGTTTACATACCTCTGAACAACGACATCATCATCCTCTATGTCCACATCCGTCTAACTCTACCTCTCTCGTTCTCTCTCTCTGTCCCTCTCCCTCTCTTCCATCACTCTCTCTGTAGTCTATCCCACACTCTCTTTCTAAATCTCTCTCTCTCTCTCTCTCTCTCTCTCTCTCCCTCTCGTTGTTTTAGTGTGTGACAGAATAAAGGCTGTGTTTGGTCTCTGCTGACATCACAGATAGTCCAGAATCAAAGCAGATCACTCGCTCCTTGGTGGAAGGAAGGAAAAAGAAGATGGAAAAAAAACACTTTATTCTGTTTTTCATTTTTCTCTGGGATCTGGAGTGGTTTGACAGTGAGCGAAGGCGAAATCTCACAGAAAACAACCCGCTTCTTCTGACTCTCACTGCACTCATCCTCTAATCTCATGCCATTCAGGAAAGACAGCGGGAAGAAAGAAAAAGAAATGTGGCCTGATATCACACCAATGGACTGAACATTGAAAATACAGAAGCAAGAAGCGAGAGAAAGAGAGAGAGAGAGAGAGAGAGAGAGAGAGAGAGAATGACATAATCTGTTTATCTGGATGTTGATTGGGCTTATTCAGGCCTGAAGAGTGTTCTGGACAGAAATAGCTGATCACACTCACTAAAGCCATTGGCAGCCCCACAAACACAGCCGCACAGCAGTTACAGAAAGTATTTGGACACTTCTCATTGTTTATGCATATGTTATAAAGTCCCTGTGTGAGAATCCTTCAGATAAAGTGCTAGTGTAATAACCGCAGACGTCCAGAAGAAGTCAAAGCTTCCCATCAGGCTGTTTTTGTAAAAGATGGATGGGATTGAGACTTGGTTTATCTGGGGCATCATCCTCTCGCTCTCTAAATCACCTCTTTTCTTCCATTTCCTGCTGGTAACACCACACCATCTTCTCAGACACACACTGAGCTTTATCTGCAGCACAAAGCTCCCCTCTGTACAGAACCCCACTCCAAACTCTTTAAAAGAAATTCTCATGGCTTGAAATTCTAAAGTTCAGGACACACTCGGTTAAAAAAACCACCAAAACTTACAATAAACAAAAACATCAAATAACAAGCTACATAAACCACTCAAGATATTACAGCATTGTACTTTGTACAACATGTGCCGTGAAAAACAACATCCTTGACAATGAATCACGGCTATTAAAAAAGCTAAAGTAAGATCCTCATTTAAATTCCTCATTCCTCCTTAAAATGTGCAGCAATTACATCTATTTGCTGTATTCATTAAGGTGAAATGGAGACACCACCATTCTCTCTCTCTCTCTCTCTCTCTCTCTCTCTCTCTTTCCCCCAACTCTCTCTCTCTCTCTCTCTCTCTCTCTCTCTCTCTCTCTTTCCCCCAACTCTCTCTCTCTCTCTCGGATGATTGAGGTTCTGTGGGTCACAGGTCAGTGTAACATTACAGCTCTTCTTAGATTCAGTCAAAACACACATAACCTGTGACCCGCTTAAAAGACAAAAGAATAAACAGCAGCTGAATTACAAAGAGCCATGAAAAGCAACTCTGTGTCTCTACCACCTTTAAAAGGACAAACAAAGTGTTATTGATGCAAAGCAGTCTTCTTTTAAAAGCAGTAAAACATGTTAGCATGCTAATGGCGCCACCTTTTGGAAGACCTTCAACCTACGAAACATGGGTGCTTGAGTAAAATATAAAAACTGTCAACACAATAAATAATTAACTATTTCATATAATGTTTTTTTTTTCATGGCTGGATACCAATGTAATAAATGGAGGGTGGTCTTTTACTTAAAATCTGACACAACTGAGAATGGAAGAGAAGAGAAAAGAGAAAAGAAAAGAAGAGGAGAAGAGAAGAGAAAAGAAGAGAAGAGGAGAAAAGAAGTGAAGAGAAAAGAAGAATAGAAGAGGGAAGTGAAGAGGAGAAGAGAAGGCAAGCGGAAAAGAGAAGATTAAACACATCGGCACATGTAGTGAGTGTGAGTGTGTATTGTATTATTATGGAGATGGGTGTTATTATGGAGATGAAGATCAGTGACGCGGTGTTGGTTTCCATCTGTGTGTCTTTTCTGTTTCCTCCTACGGTGACTTTGTACACGGTGTAATACAACAGCAATGAACCAAATCACAAACATGAGCCTCCTGTGCTTCTGATTCACAATACAAGGTTAACATTCCTTTTTTTACAACCTTTCAGACTCTTTTTCTACTTTTCAGCATCAAGGCAACTCAGCGCTATGTGTCTGAACAATCGCAGAGATGTCAATAGCCCTCCCTGAGAAAAGGAAATAGACACAACAAAGGAATGATCGCAAAACAAACAAAGAACCTGCGGGTGTTCCTTTAGAAACAGGGGTTCCAGATCGTAATCGATCACTCGAACGTACCTTGCACTTTGGTCAATTGCACCTCATTAAATAATGCAAATCAGCATTTTCCCACCTGTAAAGTCCAAGTATCGGTCTACACTCACTAACAACCACTCCCAGGACCGATCGACGTTTGGTCCAGTAAAATGAAATGAATTAAATGAAAAATGCTTGAGAATGGTTTGATCCAATGGTCCAATGAACCCAAACACATGAAATGAAAAGAAAATTGCAGTTGATATTAGACTGGTTTCAAGCAGAGTGCAGAACTAGCAAATGGTGAGGAAATATCTTCTAAAGTTTATAAGAATAGTTTATTATTACAATCACGAACGTCACCTTTAATTGTTGAATTGAGTGAAAATGAAACAAGGGTGTTCTCTGACTTTAAATATATAAAGTACTGTAATGCATGAATTGGTTGCTCAAAAGTGTCCACAGATGTGAGTGTGTGAATGAATGTGTGAGTGTGTGACACCTTGTGAAAGAGTAGCGCCCCCTACAGGGTGTGGTCCTGCCTTGCACTCTGTGATTCCAGGTAGGCTCCGGGACCACCGTGACCCTGAACTGGATAAGTGGTTACAGACAATGAATGAATGAATGTAATACATTATGTTGTTATTATTATTCCAACATCCACATGGCTCTTGTGTTTGGTTTTCTTTTTACACACATTGTGTGCACAGCGTAAACGAGCCGAATTAAAATCGCAAGCTCTTTCTTCTGCTTTCAGCGTTTTCCCTGAATTCTAACACAATTTAAGTTCCTCTTTGATTTCAGGGATACAGAAAACGGAAAGAAGACTTTAATTTATCAATTTGTTAATTTATTTATTCTTTCAGACTAACACTCACAGCATTGGGCAATTCCATACACTCACACAGTCACTCACACATTCACACCTGTGAATAATCTCTCACACAGCAAATGAAGATGTATTTCTTTAATAACGTTAAAGCTATTGTTATATGCTATTATGTTATAGATCACTGCATAAATGTTCAATCACTCCAGAGAACACCGAAGTCAGTGCCAGGCATTGTAGCAGTTTAGCCCAAATTTTGCACTGAGCAGAGTAAAAAAAAAAGCATTTTTTTTTTAACTCCTAAACTAATGCCTTTTTGTCTCTAGCTTTTTTCCAGATGGTGTAGACTCTTGTTTTGTAGCCTGCATAAATACAAATTTCATCATAAGGCAAACAGACATCATGAGGTGTTCCTGTTCAGCGTCCTCTCTGTACCTGATGAAAATATCAGTTTGTTTTACACACCAATAAAAGTCAAGATCAATTTTCTGGCCTCACTTTTCCGTCGTTTATTGTCCATTAGGACTGCAGCACTGCTGTTTTGTTGTACATGGTGTAATTCACCAAAAATTGTCACAAACTGTGCTCTCACTGTGCTTTCTCCATTCCAAAACCTCTCAGCTTCTTATTCTGCTTTTCAGCTCCTTTTCATTTCCCCTGAAAAATAACACCATGTCAATCCCTCCTTCAAAATCTGTGCTCCAGGAACGGAGGAAAACAAGGTTTTAATCTGAGCAATCTCCAAAAAAAAAAGAAACAGTTCTATGAAAAATTATATTCCATGCCTACAAGTTTATAAAAAAATTGAAGTCATAAATAATAAAGAAAGTGAAGATGAATAATTCAAACATTTGCTTCCTTCTAGCACGGAGCTTTTTGCTCTGGGCCAAAACTGTGCTCTCTCAAATTCTAAAAGAAAAAAAAATAATAATAATCTAATAATAAAAAAAATAAAATATACCCACTGTGTAAATAATGATTTAAATAAATAATGCAGCAGGGATCCCTGTGTTTATTCAGCTGAGTGCTTTCTGGGAATTTGGGAGAAGTTTAACTGTGAAAGCTGGAGTTCAATGCTAATTTTATTTAGGACACAAAGGATTAGCCGGACGACAGCCGACAAGCCCCATTTCCAACACCACACATCTTTCACAAAGTTTCACCCAACTTTCTCCATAATTTTGACATTAGCAATTCCACCTGTGAGCTAGCACTCCCTGTGTTAAACGTTAAACTGTGTGACACCAGAGGCACATGAGAGAGAGAGAGAGAGAGAGAGAGAGAGAGAGAGAGAGAGAGAGAGAGAGAGAGAGACTCTGTGACCTATTACTGAGACTTCAAACTGCTGCTAACTCAACACCACTGGACAGATCCATGTATTTCACTTGGAGGAGAAGTCTAACAGTACAGATGTGTAATGCATGCTAACAGATTCCACCAGTTAACACAATTATAGGGTCTTCGTTTGTTCATAAAATGTCCTCTTTATTATTTCTTTAGCTAAGAATTGATGCCTACAACATTTTATTCAAAAGAAATATTGTGACAGTATGAAGTTTATAATTGTTCCTTCCTTTTATCATTTATAAATGAATCGTATTTTAAGAACTAAATGCAGATTTAATGTGGATTTTCTTTTGCTGTTCTTCTGTGGGGTGAGTTCAATATAATGGCACTGGTCTACTATTCGCAGTTGTCAGATTTTAAAATTGGTACCTGGTTTTGGAATTATAATTGATAATCAGTCTCATTCATTATGAAGTATTGTCTGCTCTGGCACATGGCCAGACGCCTGTGTTATGGATTTTAAAAACCTCAGTGTGTATTCAGAGTGACAGTTTGAAAGGGAATGCTGTAGTCTCTACTCTTTTGAATCTTCTTTTAGATCCTATATTTGTGTCTCCACCGCTCTGAGCAAGGACCAGCTCTAATGTGAAATCTCAGAGTGGAAAACGCTGCTCAGAAAAAAGCTAAAGCCAATGCAAACCACGGAACAGCTCGGACACTTCTGGCTGAATATGTATTTTTTATCACCTTGAGGACACTTTGATTCAAAGCCGGTGCATAAATTCCTGAAATTAGCTCCTAAGACCAATATAAAGTGTGACGGTGAAACCAGTCCTCTTTCATTCTCAATCCATCTTTCATTCTCCATTTGTAAATGCATCCTTCATTCCCTATCCCTTCAGTCCTGAATCCTTCATCCTCACCATACTTCATCCTTCAATCTTCATCCTCAATCCAGCCTTCACTCCCCAAAGTCAATACATCCTCCTTCCTCAATACATCCCCATTCTCTATTCTCAACCCATCTTTCAATCCCCATCTTCAATCTTCATCCTCAATCCAGCCTTCACTCCCCAAAGTCAATACATCCTCCTTCCTCAATACATCCACATTCTCTATTCTCAACCCATCTTTCAATCCCCATCTTCAATCTCCATCCTCAATTCAGCCTTCACTCCCCAAAGTCAATACATCCTTCACTCCTCAAACTCAATCCAGCCTCCATTCCCTATTCTGAACCCAAATTTCATTCCACATCTTCAATCTCCATCCTCAAACCATTATTTATTCTCCAACCTCAATCCATTCTTCTCTCCCATCCTCAATCCATTCTTCACTCTCTATCCTCAATCCATTCTTCACTCTCTATCCTCAGTCTATTCTTCTCTCCAATCCTCAATCCATTCCTCACTCCCCATCCTCAATCCATTCCTCACTCCCCATCCTCAATCCATTCTTCACTCTCTATCCTCAATCCATTCTTCACTCTCTATCCTCAGTCTATTCTTCTCTCCCATCCTCAATCCATTCCTCACTCCCCATCCTCAATCCATTCCTCACTCCCCATCCACAATCCATTCCTCACTCCCCACCCTCAATCCATTCCTCACTCCCCATCCACAATCCATTCCTCACTCCCCACCCTCAATCTATTCTTCACTTTCTCTCCTCAATCCATTCCTCACTCTCTATCCTCAATCTATTCCTCACTCCCCATCCTCAATCCATTCTTCACTCCCCACCCTCAATCTATTCTTCACTTTCTCTCCTCAATCCATTCTTCACTCCTCATCCTCAATCCATTCTTCTTCACTCTCTATCCTCAATCTATTCCTCACTTCCCATCCTCAATCCATTCTTCACTCCCTATTCTCAATCCATTCTTCACTCCATATCCTCAATTCATTCTTCACTGTTTATCCTCAACCCATTCTTCACTCTCTATCCTCAATCTATACCTCACTCCCTGTCCTCAATCCATTCTTCACTCCCTATCCTCAGTTGTCCCTCATTCCATCCTTCATCCCAATCCCCTATTTACACATCATTCCTCATCCTCAATCTATATTTCCATATCCTTCATTTGTCCATCAATATATCTATATAATCCATCCTTACAGCTCAATCCACGCTTCCATTCTCAACTCTCTAATGAACTGAAGAAAGATAAACTGAGGGAGATAAAGAGAGAGAGAGAGAGAGAGAGAGAGAGAGAAATGGAGGAGAAGTAAAAGTGAGAAAGAGAGAGAGAATTATAGGTGGAAAAAGAGACAAAGGCAGAGAGAGAGAGAGGGAGAGAGAGAGAGAGAAAGTTATAGAATCTGAAAGAAAGAGAGAGTGGGAGAGAAGAGCTCTGTGGCGGGTCACTCCTGTAATGTGTCAGAGCGTTTAAATAATGTGTTTAAATCATAGAGACAGTGTTCTGTGAAGAATATGAATGCATGAAGGTGGTGGCGTGATTAATTCAGAGCCGTGTGAAATCTGTCCCAATATTAATGGAGGCACTTCATCACCACTGACAGGATAAGTGCTGAAAAATGAAGGGAGCATACAGATAGATGGAGGGAAGGCTGGACGAACGGATGAATGGATGATAAAGAGCTTAACGACAGTAAACAGTAGCATTAGCGTCTCTTTAGGAGAATAATGGGGTAAATGCAACAAAAACAGACTAATAACATACACAACGTGAGAGAGAAGAGGTTCCTTAATGAAAACAGGAAAGAAAACGTACCGCTGCTAAAACTTCATTAGAAAGAGCAAACAGCGTGAGGTAAACAGAAGGTTAGCCGTAAGATGGAGGTCGCAATATCAGTGTAAATAAGTGGCTGAGATTTGGATGTTGCTGCATCTGCTACACAATCAATTCATTAGTGTTTCTCAATTTATTCCTTAATAAACCCACCCCATACGGTCTATTATGTACTTGTTTGTAATCCTACATCGTGACTAGGCTACAAAACAAGAGTCTACAGCATCTGGAAATAAGGTAGAGACAAAAAGGCATTAGTTTAGGAATTAAATAAATGTTTTTTTCTGAGGTCACTCTGCTCAGTGCAAAGTTTGGGCTGAATACAATGCCTCGCACTGACTCCTGAAACAGTGGAACTGTGTTCTCTAGAGTGATTGAACACCATTGAATTCCTTTGGAATGATTTGGAGCACAGAACTAAATCATCCGACCTCAATACCTGACCTGTTCCAGTACGTCTTAGTCTAGAGCTTTACCCAGAAGAGCACAGTCTGTTACTGCTGCCAAAAGGGGAACAAACACCTGCTTTATTTACCTTTATTTCAGAAGAAATGTATGTGTCTGCTAACTTTTGGACACATAGTGTATAAACACACAGCTCTCTGCTCTGGCTCTGAGTTTAATGATGTATTTTATAAGTTTAGATTCAGAGCTCCACTGGCCAGACGCAGTTAAAACTCACTGCAGGACACGCAGCTAATGACCACTCCTCACTCAGAGTATATTCTAATTATACTTCATTAATTACCTTTGATTAGGTGACAGAACAAGTCATGAATTTAAAGAGAGTCATCTAAATAATAATAGCAACCAAGCAACAGATCTTTATATTCGTCCATATTTCTATGCCATCAGATATAAAAGAATATACCTTCAAATTCATGATTTACTACTGCTGTGAAATATAAAACTTAGATTTAATAAAGCACTTTATTAATAAAGTTCCCACACACAGAGGAAATAAACACAAGCTTCAGACCTTCTGATTCACTCCAGGTCTGATTCAATTAGATGATTCTATCATGGATCAAATACATTGTTTGATTCTTTTGATTCTGATTCGGAATCATTTAAAAAAATTTACAAACATAACTTAAGATATTTACACAATGATGGACACTCCAGGAATACTGGATTTTGTATATACTGTATGAAGGAATGCAAAGCGCCCACACAGTCTAGCAAGAAAACAAATACTTTATTAAATATTCAGTACTTTTGTAACTGATCAACCATAACAATTTAACAAGTCGATCAAACCACGCTGAAAGTTCATTCGACTTATTTACTAAGCCATTGTTGTGGGTTTTTATCTGATTTTCCCCCTAGTCAATATTCATTGCCAATTCCACTCATGAATTACTTAGACTCTCCTGATCAAGCACAACTCCACCAAGCTGAGAGTGTGAGGAAAGCACATGCTTCCTCCTAGACATGTGAAGCCAACTAACACTTCTTTCTGAACTTCTGCTCACACAAAGGCGCTGAACAGCTCAACACACTTGGAGGAGACTGCTAACTGTCCAGAGAGAGAAGACAACTGTGGTCTCTTGCACTCCCATGTGGCTGTGGCACTACTGGGCACTGAACTGGTGATCTCCCAATAACAGGACCACCGTTTCAGACCACTGTGCCTCTCGGGAGCCCTATAAACAACTGTAATCATGCTGAATCATTTTGATGCCAGAGATTCATGCTTTCGCTGTAAGGAACAGATGGTGGGCTTTTTTGCAGATCCATATTTATTTTTAGAAAGCCAACGTCGCCCAAAATATGAAAAAAAAAATGTAAAACATTTCTTCAAAAACATGGTTAAGGGGATTTTGGATTAAGGGTTATTTTGTTACTGTATCACTGGAGCCAATTAAAAACATCAGCAGTACAGTAACATGTGTGTGTATGTGTGTGTGTGTGTGTGTGTGGGGAGAAGATAAGTGGAGAACTCCTAAGTGTGTGTGTTTGTACCTGCAGTAAAGCTATAAAAGAGCCACTTATCGTGAGAGTACAGGAGCACCTCCTGCAATACTAGACTCTCTCTCTCTCTCTCTCTCTCTCTCTCTCTCTCTCTCTCTCTCTCTCTGTTGTCTGTCTTTCCTTCCTCCCTCTCTGTTTCTTTCCCTCTTCACCTGTCTTATTCAGCCTCTCTTTTGCTCAACAGCTTCTTCACTTTACTCTCTGTTTCTTCCTTTTTACCTCTCTTCACTTCTCTCTAGCTCTCTTTGTCACTGCCTTTGTCTTTTCTGTTTCTCTCTTTCTCTCTCTCCTTCTGCTTCTGTCCTTCCCCCATCTCAGTGTCTCACCTTCACAAATGGTCCTGGATAAAACAAGAGGACATGTCAGAGGAGAGAGGTGACGACAGAGACAGAGAGAGAGACAGACAGACAGATAGTGAAAGAAAGAGAGAAACATCATAAGAGGGAGAATGTGAAGAACATGGAGTGTTATTCTTGAGTAAGAAATGGAATCATTATCCTGTGTGATGGATGTTAAAAAAAACCTTCAAAGAGAATTGAAAAGTGGACTGAGTCCAGAGAGAACTGAACATAGCGACTTCATTTAACCCTTTAAACTGCAGCACTATACCAGAGTTTCTGGTCTATACACTGAAATAACATTGAGCAGCAGAGGAACTTTGATCTCATGAGCGGGAGTGTAGAACCTGCCCTCACTAATGTAACACTTCATTGTGTCAAGTCCTCACAAGAGTGTCCCAAAAGAGTACCAGATTTTAATACAGCAAACGCAGCGCAAACAAGCGGAGAAACTGTGAGGGAAGTGTAAATTCTACCATTTTGATCCACACCACAACTCTATTTGTATTAGGTGTAAATTTGAAAGTGTTATTGTGTAACATACCATTGTAGTTCAGTAATTAAACATTCTCTTTTTGCCAATATTCATTCATTATCTGTAACCCTTATCCAGTTCAGGGTCGCGGTGGGTCCAGAGCCTACCTGGAATTATTGGGCGCAAGGCAGGAATACACCCTGGATGGGGCGCCAGTCCTTCACAGGGCAACACACACACACATTCACTCACACACTCACACCTACGGACACTTTTTGAGTCGCCAATTCACCTACCAACGTGTGTTTTTGGACTGTGGGAGGAAACCAGAGCACCCGGAGGAAACCCACGCGGACACTGGGAGAACATATAGAGACTATGGAGAAACAGCCATAGACTGGCTAAAGGTTAAAGGAATAAAACCGTGGCATGTTACAAATCACATTAAAACCATTCAGAAAGGGGTAATATAATCTTCCGCCAGTGACTCAGACACACAAACAAACACTCATACACACACACACACACTGTGAAACATGGCTGATTTCTAACAGTCCACACTAATCAGGCTCTTAGCATGACTCAGCAGTTTGGGGCTCTCTCCCAGTGATGTGTCATGGCTGTCATTAGAGCTCTTCTTGGGAGAGAAATGACCTGAGAGAGGGAACACTCACTGGAGGCGGAAATACAGCAGCGCTGTTAATGAGGATCAACAGGGCCGTTCTGCACTCCAGATCCTTAAAACCTAACTTCGAACGTATTGTACAAATCCACAAACGCTCCTGAGGGGTCTGTTCTAAACCAGACGTGCCCACGTTCGAACAGAGGCAGGGTGAGTTAGCAGCGGAAGCATACAAAAATGAGCCCAAACATTAAACCACCCACTGATTAGGCATGTAACGTTAGTCATAGCAGTCAACTGTAAGGCTTTGGCTTCATGATGTCCAGCAAAAGAACAGGAAAACAGACTGAATTCAGGAGATCGCCCACAGACTCACACAATGTAAAAGAACACCTTCATTAGAATTTGGAGTTTGAGCGCACTGTGTTTTCACAGAGTACAGTTAGAATAAGTGTGATGAAGTATAGTCCTGTATTATCTGTCAGGGAAGGAGCTGGTTGAGTCTTGTTTTTTTTTGATGGAACTAATTTCTTTTGGCTCCAAAACCTACAGATGAGGCGTAAACACAGTGATAAACACAGTGATAAAGTGCTCTCCTCTTCCATTACACTCTCATCCAGTGACACTGACCACTTCTCTATGCTCTCAGGGGACAAAGTGAGTGACAGCTTCAGAGGGACGCAAAACTCACCCCCACAACTCCATCAGAGCCAAATTTGCACCTGTCATCCAGCAGTTCTGCTGAGGTCTTTGTGAATGTGAACAGACTGAGGTAATATGTGTGTGTGTGTATACACACCCTGTTCTTGTATTCCTCCGGCCTCCCGGGAAATATGGAGATAGATCAACTCCCTGCTGTTCCACCCGAATGTGTCACCTGTCAAATCTCAGCTTCACTGGAACAGCAGCTGGAAGAAGATGGACTTTAACAGAACAATCTCACTTCTCTTTCTCTCTCTTTTAAAATAAATTCTCACTAGAGCAGAGCCTCCGCGGCCTCATTATCCAAGAAACAGGGTCTGGTTACTTTAGATTCTCTTTAAGGCAACGGGTGCAGATCAGAGGCTTCTAAAGCTAAGTTTGTTGATTGTCTCTGTAATGCTCGTGATCAGAGTGTTACAATCATTCTGACAGAGTGCATTACCCTGCAGGGGGTGAAGAGGGCGATATTGTTGGTTCTTGTCAATACCTTGCATTCATTCACTGCGACCAGTTCGGGGTCGCAGTGGGTCCAGAGCTTACCTGAAATCACTTGGCGCAAGGTGGGAACACACCCTGGAGGGGGCACCACTGCTTTGCAGGGTGACACACACTCACACATTCACTCTCACACCTACGGACACTTTTAAGTCGCCAATCCACCTTCCAACGTGTGTTTTTGGACTGTGGGAGGAAACTGGAGCACCCAGAGGAAACCCATGCAGACACAGGGAGAACACACCAAACTCCTCACAGACAGTCACCCGGAGCGGGACTCGACCCCACAAACCCAGATCCCTGGAGCAGTATAACAGTGACACTTCCTGCTGCGCCACTAATGCAACATTCATTCGTTCATTCATTCATTCATAGTCTGTAACTGCTTATCCAGTTCAGGGTCATGTTGGGTCCGGAGCCTACCTGGAATCACTGGGCGCAAGGCCGGAACACACCCTGGAAGGGGGCGCCAGTCCTTCACAGGGTGACACACACTCACAAATTCACTCACATCTATTGGCACTTTTGAGTCACCAATCAACCTACCAACATGAGTTTTTGGACTGTGGGAGGACACCAGAGCACCCAGTGGAAACCCATGCAGACACGGGGAGAACACAACAAACTCCTCGAACCCCCAACACCAGATCCCTGGAGCGGTGTGACAGCAAAGCTACCTGCTGCGCCACTGATGCAGCAGTGAACACTTTAGCACGTCAGAGAACAATGCAAACGCTTAGCGAACTCAAGCTGTGACACCCGTGTTCGACAGAGGAAGCCATCCTCCACACTCAGAGTGCAAGTCTAACTGTGCTCTCTAAGTCTCAGCTTCAAACGGCACCACCTCGGTGGGAACCTGTGATCTCCAGGAGATAGCACCAACGCTTAGACCCCTGCACCACTCAGTTGACCCACAAGAGCAGCTTTGTATAGAATGCTTTTTTCATGTTGAAGGATGATGGTGTTTATTGGTAAATGTGGGAGTTTGGTGGGAAATGTTAAATTACTGTGACTCACAGCTGCAGAATCTTGTCAAAATACTCACAAGCCCATCGAGTTCACACTCAAGGAGCCTTCTCAGACCTAAAACAACTCATCAGCTAATGATTTGATTGAGTGTCCTACAGCAGAGGAAACCCAAGACTATTCAATAGTTTATTTTGAGTCGATTCAGGAAAAAGCTCAGGAATCAACTGCTCCTCAGTGCTGCATGGCTGTGAGGCTATGGAATTAGATTTGTGTCAAAAATATTGGCAAAAATAAAAGATCACTGAAACTGAAAAAATATATATCCCCAGACTTTAAAGAGATGGGTCCCTGTTGGCTGCTGAGGTTTTATAGTGACAGTTTAAATGATCTTCTTGTTCAGCCAATAGAAGAACACTGCTCTCAGCACACAGCATCACATCACCTAAATTTAATATTCTAAAATCAAAATAACACTTCATTATGACAGGAATCTGTGTAGCACTTATACTTTTAAATTTTGCTGTGTATTTCTCAAACTGAAAGTAGGAAAGTGATGTGTTGCTGTGCTCAAATCAACACCAGAGACAAAGTGAACATGGGGAAGTATGTGTTTATTTTTCTGTTGATGGACTATTATGTTACACATAAGATTTCAATTCTGTTTTCTTGAGAAAAATCTCTATGCACCGTGAGCTGCTGTAGTGCCAAGACACAGAACGAGAGAAGCTGGGGATCATTTAGTCATTTTCATTGTATTTATTTACTTTATTTAATTTTTTTTTTTGACATTTAAAAAATTGCTCTCAATTCTTATTCATGATTCTTATTCAATTCCTATTCAGGATTCAAACTTAATTCCATGCACAGCTACAGTGGTGCATGCTTAGCCTTGTTGGTTGTATGTTTGACTTACATGTGGCACCTGCCTAAAGAGTTCTAGCCAAGGTATCAAACATGACCTAACATATGTTCACATTCTCTGTACTCGTTGAATCCACAACACAACTCCATCTCTTTACACTTTTCAGAGTAAATGACTGCCCACCTCTCCTGCCATGTCACTGATGGAAGACTTGACTGCTCAGGTCTCCTGCCATCGGCCCCAGACCACCTGCTCACCATCCACCTACTGCTACCTGCCTCAGATTAGTTGCCTGTCCTCCATTACAAACTACACTGAAATTGACAGGGACTCTTATTACATGTGCTTTTATTATTCTTATCATCACTGCAGTGAAATCAGTACACCTCAGACTTAGGTGGTGGCACTGTGACATTATATCAATAATTTATAGGTGGTTTTACTAAGATGGGTCCCCCTTGTGGGTCTCCTTTTCTTCCAATAATTCTATCTCCAGCTTTGGGGTAGTGTGTATCTGCCACTGTCACAAACAAAAAAAGTTCTAAACCACAGTTTAACCACGAAACTGTATTTTCAGCATTACTAATCTTTCAGCATCAATCACATTCTTATACTAGTTTTTACATATATGTTGTACTACCCATCATTCCACTGACACAGACACACACACAAAAAGAGGCTAAGCCTGTCACTCACACTGGAGATACGGAGAAAGGAATAACAAAGTATAAAGGAATTACAGTCATCCACAGACACTGAAATCCATATTCATGACAGAGTCTTTATTGTCCATATTAAAACACACAAGCCATTTATAGAAAACACTACCACTACCTGCAGTGAAGGTAGATGGTGGAAATAGGCATAATCTCTGTGTGTTTGTACCCATAAGGTCAACGATCATATTCTCAAACACACACCATTAAACCAAGACTTTCACTGCTCTCCACTGACATTGCTGTACAGAGCTCTGAGTTGTCAGTTCTCTTCTCATAACTGTATAAGGTCAAATGCAGCATTATTTGCTGTACACATCATTGACAGTAATACCTTTCTGTTTAATATATGTCAATACAGGCCTGTTTTCACTGTAGGAAACTTTACAAGGACCAGAAGATTTTTACAGGAACCTTTAAGCAAAGAAATAAAGAGATGAATTTAGTTCCTATGCTGAACTTCCACCTACTCCAGTCTCCTACTAATGGTTTAACAGTGAAATCTTCAGTAGTTTTTGCATTTTGAAAAACTAGAGAACGACCAACATAAACTGTGCAGCAACAGATGAGCTACTGTCTCTGACTTTACATCTACAAGGCGGACCAACAAAGTAGTTGTGATTAATAAAGTGGACAGAGAGTGGACACATTAGGAATACCAAACCAAAGAAAATACAAAATCAATTAATCTGTAGCAGATGATTGGTGATCAGCCCAGATTGTGACCTTCATGTTCAGCCATGCTCCTCACTACTGCCTCTAAAGTACGCACAAAAAGACAAATCAGGGATAATGCTACCCCCATCATGTGAACCATGTAGTACATCATTAAAGAGAGTAGTGCTGTTAAACCTTATCCAGTTGAACTGCTCCAGCGTGAACAGAAAACCCCTCAGAGAGAGAAGAACATTCACCAAAAACAATACAAACATTAAAGCCATAACTCTGCCCCTCACATCTCCTAATATCGTCTAATATCTCCTGATGTCTTCTAAACACAGAGGCAGCTTCATCTCCACAGGATGCAGGGAGGCTGTGTGTGTAGCAGAGCGAGGAAATGGAAGGGGAGGAGAGAGAGAGACAGAGAGAGAGAGAGAGAGAGAGAGAGAGAGAGAGTGAAAGTGAGACACATTTAAAAGACAGCTGACTCCAGAAAAGCAAATCAAGTCAAATATTTTCATCAGGAGCATCCAAACGAGAGTGTTCTTCAGACAAGAGCTCCAGACGCACATCATGAAAAATACATCTCTCTCACCTGATGTTCGCTTTGCAAACGGAGATGCTTTGATCGATCAAAACACAATTCTGAGCTCTCAGGAGCTCCTGCAGTGCAGAAATGAGGAGATGGAGATTACCACTCGAATTTGAAGCAGTGGTGTAGCAATGGACACATTAAATCTTCGCACATATCTGGCCCAAAAATGTGGATGATTGTTGTGATGTGCTTTAGTCAAGTAGCAAAGTCACTTCCCCTGGAGAAACTGAAAAGTTACAACAAACATCAAATATGTGCCTGTTTTGGAGGATCTGGATGCCCTTGTGGCTGCAAATGGCATGAGGCTTTGGGATCAGCGCTATACTGAATGCACTTTCATATATTTATTCATCTATTTATTCATGAATAAATAATGGATGCATGTGCAGAGATGGTTTTTAATGAAAAATCTAAGTTGAAAATAAGCGTGAACTAGAACCAAACAAACATGTAAGAAAAGGACATGAACTACAATACATGAAAACACAAACTGGAATCCTAAGGGTTACTCTGAGAGGACATGGTAGAAAAACAAATGCAGATAGAAAAACAAACACAGTCCAACATGAAACGACTAGAGAGCACTTAAGACAAAACCACAACATAAACATGTGGCTATACAAACACACAGCACATGTGACAAAAACAAAGTGAGACTAAACAAACAATAAAACACATCACAGAGATGGATCAAAGCCAAAGACATGGACGAGGCATGACACATTCATGCATTTCTTTTTTCACTCATTCACTTGCCAGGTCTTTGATCTTTGGCTGTGTCCTTCTCCTTGTTTTTTGTTGTTGTGTTTTACCTTTGTCCTGTCCCTGCTTGTATATTCTATGTGGACTGAACTTGTGAATACGTATTTTATTGTAACCTTGTAAAACAAAGTTTGGAGACCTCCAACTCACATTGTGTCAAGTATTTGCTTTTTTTAAATCAGCTTTTTCCTGGAGTGTATTACAATCTGTGCTTAGTTATTAATAAGGAACATGGTTTCTTTGGTCCAAATGTGACAAAAAATATCCTTGAAGATGGGTTTGTCCTTCTGTGACTTTACAATTTACGATCTTTTATCAAATGCTGTATAACAAAGTCATGACATTATTTCCAGATATCTTTTGGTGAGAATGGGTTATAAAGAGCCATGTCAAATACTATTTTAAAAAGAGAAACACCTACACGGACTTCATAATACATGACGAATCATTGAATAATACAGGGGGTCCTCGACGTACGACGCTGATCCGTTCCTATGTTGCGTCGTAAACCGATTTTCTGTGTAAGTCGGAACATACGTACATAATGTACGTAAGCACTTATCCTGTCCTAACACCTATCCTCCTCGGTCCTGAACCACATAACCGTGTATTCTTCCGCCGCGCACACCAAACACGAAGTTCGCGTTACAACGTTACCACTTAAGTCGAAACAAGGCTTTATACAGTAAATGGGAGATGTGTCGTAACCACGAAACATCGTAACTCGGGACTGACGTAACCCGAGGACCACCTGTATACTTAAAACAATAGCTACTTTAATTAATTACTATGAACATGTGGACATTAATAATTCACCGAATCATTGTTCATTCATTCATTCATTCATTCATTCAATGAGCACTGTTGTCAGGCCTATGGTGGCTGTGTTTGTGCAGATTTTTTTTCTTTATTCCCTAAACAATACAGTGTAGCAACTGTTTGCAGTGTTTACACCATATTGTTCACTATGCGTAATCTGGAGATGATTTTAAATGCATAAGAATATGCATGTGGTTTAAATGCTAATTTATGTATGTGTGGAGTTTGGAATCTCCAGGGGGTCCTCAAACCAAACCCACATGGAAGCTGAGGGATGAATGCATATTGTCAACACAGTTGACAGACATTTAAGTCAACATGTCTGCAAAAATGATTTTATCTATATACAGGAGCACCCCAGATATCCATATAATTTCTAAGTTATGATTTTACGATCAATAAGTGAGTTCAATAAATCCATGCAAAACTCTCTGTTATGAAACCTGATGTACAATTACAAGAACAGCTTGTTGTGTGAGAACGATACACTGGAGAAAATCCTGCCTTGTCTAACTTTTAGAACCTTAGAGTTGGGTTTAGTGTTATGGTTATTATGATTATGGCAACGGTGAGGGTTATGGTTATGGGCAGGTTTAAGGCTGATTTTTCACACTTAGTCTGTAGCAGAAATGTGTATCCACCAAGGGTAAACTATATTTGGTACACATTGTACGAAGTCTGGATATGGCTTTTAATCAAATATGTATGAGTTCACGTTAAGACCAGACTCATTACACAGTTGACCAGAGCAGGCTTAATAACACTGTTATCTTTACAATGAGATGGTGGGAGAGGGAGGGAAGGCGAGGAAAGGGATGAAGAACATTAGCAAGAGCTGCAAGTTATGAGCCCATATGACATTATACTGAATTACTGTGCTTACAACTGCCACTCAGGGCTTTCTCTCCCTCTCCCTCTTTCTCTCTCATCGCAGCATCGGAGTATGTCAAAGTGTCTGAAATACTCTGTAATAATGTAAATAGATTTAGAGAAATGGTTGGTTTCCTTGGTTTCCATTGAGCTGTTATTCGTCGTTATTCGATTATGACCCATTAAGTAATCACCTCCATCAACTATACATTCAAACTAATGGATCAGCCTAATGGCATTGGGACAATTCTCCTCCCAATACATAGGATAAATCTCCACTATTTCAGAGAACACATTTCCACTGCTCTGTAGCCCAGTGCTGAGGTGCTTTATGCCCTTCTAGCCCACACTTGGCACGTAGCTTATGTGCAGCTGTGCCTGAGCATCATATTTCATTTAACTTAATTTCATTTCCATTCTGTGTACACATTGGGTCCAGTTTAAAGCAGCAGAGCTCAATCATTATTATTGAGCATATACAGAGTGTCTGCACATAAAAATAATTCTTTGCCCCCCTTCTTTGTTTTCTAATCATATTTAGAACATACTATTTACAAGGTTTAAAAATGAGAAACACATAAACAAATAAAACCATAAACATGAGCAAAGTTATCCTATATTAAGTGGCCATGTGTTAAACAGTGAATGCCTTCTTGTTTACGCATACTCACAATAAAAATAGATACCTACAATACCCACAATAAAAGCAGGTGTGAATGAGTTGATGAATAGAAGGGCTTCTCTGTTAGCTGTGTCCCACAGTCATGCGGGTTATTACTCATTGTTATAACACAGCTACAGCAGCAGGTGAATTGGACTTGTGCATGTGGATTCGTGCTCATTCCAAGTCCTACATTATAACATGCATGTGAAGCACTTGTGGTAATATATATCCACTCCAAGGACATCTGCTTCACCAGTTAAATACCATGCTCAATATCCAGCATGCGCTAAAAAGGTGTATACAGCCCCCTCAGCATCAGGCTGTGGAGCATTGACTCTGTTAGAAGTGATGTTTGAGGCGAGCGGCATGGTGGTGCAACAGGTAGTGTCACTGTCACACAGCTCCAGAGTCCAGGGGTTTGTGGATTCAAACCAGACCTTGGTGTATATTCCCTCTGTCTCCATGGGTTTCCTCCAGTGTGAGTGTGTGGGTGAATATGAGTGAGTCAACAACTCCCAGTTAATGTCCCTCATTTCAGGACAACCTCTGGATGAGCAAGTGTTCTGATTACTTTTGGCGACATGGTCCAGACGTCCCTGCTGCCCCCAGTTCTGCTACTCCACTAGATCTCCGTGTCAAGATCTAGAGGCAGTTCTCTAAGTCCTGTCTGCTGAAAGAAGATGGATTTCATACAAAGAGATAAACGAGAGATTGTCCCAACACTGCTGAAGGACAGAGGGGAATAAAACCCTCCTTTTCATCAATCCATCCATCCTTCCATCTCATTTCACACCTGAGAGAAGCAGGATATTCTCCCTCTCTCTGTCTACCTCAGTCTATTCATACCATCCATAAGGAGTCCAGACGTTCACTTACAGCTGGAAATCAGAGCAGCACACTTTTCCATACATACATCTACTCTTCTCTTTTTCTTCTCTTCACTTTTTTCCGTTCTCTTGTTTCCTCTTATCTTTTCTTTTCACCTTGTGTTATCCCTCCTTTCCTTTGAAGGTCAAAGTAAGTCCAGTTTTGTTTCTTTTGTTACTGACCAAGAAGGATCATGTCTTTAAACATGAATTTGAGAGAGATAAACATGGAAAAATGTGAGAGAATGAGTGAGTGGGAGAGAGAGAGAGAGAGAGAGAGAGAGAGAGAGAGAGAGAGAGAGAGAGAGAGAGAGAGAAATGGAAGGAGACTGAGAGAGAGTCTAAAACGACTAGTCACCCTCCATGCTCCTAATTTATCAAAAGCTGACCAGCAGGTCAGTGCTGCTCCACTTTCAGACCATCTGACCTCCTTATCCAGGTTCTTTCATAGCAACCGTTGCTAGGCTGAAGTTTTACAGTGTTGTAGTGCAGTTCGTTTTTGGGAAAAAGCAGACATTAAATTCGGATTCACTGGTCTCTGTGCTTCACTTCACTCACTGTCCCGTGGACCTGGACCTGGATGTGATGTTTCTTCTGAAGTTTGAACCTTGGGGCCCAAACCAGTCAAAGCTAAGCACAGCTTCAGCAGAGCATCTTTAAAAGAACAGCACCGCTCCTCTCCTGCACTCCTCTAAAAGAACAAGGCGTATATTTTTAGCCTGAATCTTCAGAACACTGAGCTGGAAAAGCTTTTCTCTGATAAAGAACAACCAGTGAAACACAGCGGCCATTACAGCCCCATCACTAAAAGCCATTAGGACCAGCTCCAAAGAGAGAAAGAGTGAGAGACATAGAGAGAAGAAGACGAAGAAAATCCCTCTGTTTCCTTTTCTGCTTTCCCCTGGTCTTTCACATTACTTCTATTTCTCTCTCTCTTTCTCTCTCTCTCTCTCTCTCTCTCTCTCTCTCTCTCATACCAGAATAACCCTTTAGACTTTTTCCTTTTTCTTCCTGAAACACTCAATATTTTAATGAAAACTCCACAGTGAGACACTAAAACACACTTGGGGTTGAATAATTCAAGGCTGAGGTCAAAGGTCAGATTTAAAGACAAATGCCCATTGAAGGATCCATTAGCAGATAACGGAGCAGCTATTATTATCAAGAACCCCCTCCACAAACAGCCCCCCTATGACAGGAGAGTTTAAACACCTTTTAGTGCCCTCATCTTCCACTAGCCAGTATATTAGAAACACCTCCACTACACTGACTCTCACTGGCCACTATATTAGAAACACCTGCACTACCCTGACTGTCCCTGGCCACTATATTAGAAACACCTGCACTACCCTGACTGTCCCTGGCCACTATATTAGAAACACCTGCACTACCCTGACTGTCCCTGGCCACTATATTAGAAACACCTGCACTACCCTGACTGTCCCTGGCCACTATATTAGAAACACCTGCACTACCCTGACTGTCCCTGGCCACTATATTAGAAACACCTGCACTACCCTGACTGTCCCTGGCCACTATATTAGAAACACCTGCACTACACTGACTCTCCCTGGCCACTATATTAGAAACACCTGCACTACCCTGACTGTCCCTGGCCACTATATTAGAAACACCTCCACTACACTGACTCTCCCTGGCCACTATATTAGAAACACCTGCACTACCCTGACTGTCCCTGGCCACTATATTAGAAACACCTGCACTACACTGACTCTCCCTGGCCACTATATTAGAAACACCTGCACTACCCTGACTGTCCCTGGCCACTATATTAGAAACACCTCCACTACACTGACTCTCCCTGGCCACTATATTAGAAACACCTGCACTACCCTGACTGTCCCTGGCCACTATATTAGAAACACCTCCACTACACTGACTCTCCCTGGCCACTATATTAGAAACACCTCCACTACACTGACTCTCCCTGGCCACTATATTAGAAACACCTGCACTACCCTGACTGTCCCTGGCCACTATATTAGAAACACCTCCACTACACTGACTCTCCCTGGCCACTATATTAGAAACACCTGCACTACCCTGACTGTCCCTGGCCACTATATTAGAAACACCTGCACTACCCTGACTGTCCCTGGCCACTATATTAGAAACACCTCCACTACACTGACTCTCCCTGGCCACTATATTAGAAACACCTGCACTACCCTGACTGTCCCTGGCCACTATATTAGAAACACCTCCACTACACTGACTCTCCCTGGCCACTATATTAGAAACACCTGCACTACCCTGACTGTCCCTGGCCACTATATTAGAAACACCTGCACTACCCTGACTGTCCCTGGCCACTATATTAGAAACACCTCCACTACACTGACTCTCCCTGGCCACTATATTAGAAACACCTCCACTACACTGACTGTCCCTGGCCACTATATTAGAAACACCTCCACTACACTGGCTCTCGCTGGCCACTATATTAGAAACACCTGCACTACCCTGACTGTCCCTGGCCACTATATTAGAAACACCTGCACTACCCTGACTGTCCCTGGCCACTATATTAGAAACACCTGCACTACCCTGACTGTCCCTGGCCACTATATTAGAAACACCTCCACTACACTGACTCTCCCTGGCCACTATATTAGAAACACCTGCACTACCCTGACTGTCCCTGGCCACTATATTAGAAACACCTGCACTACCCTGACTGTCCCTGGCCACTATATTAGAAACACCTCCACTACACTGACTCTCCCTGGCCACTATATTAGAAACACCTCCACTACACTGACTCTCACTGGCCACTATATTAGAAACACCTCCACTACACTGACTCTCCCTGGCCACTATATTAGAAACACCTCCACTACCCTGACTCTCGCTGGCCACTTTATTAGAAACACCTCCACTACACTGGCTCTCGCTGGCCACTATATTAGAAACACCTCCACTACACTGACTCTCGCTGGCCACTATATTAGAAACACCTCCACTACCCTGACTCTCGCTGGCCACTGTATTAGAAACACCTCCACTACACTGACTCTCACTGGCCACTATATTAGAAACACCTCCACTACACTGACTCTCGCTGGCCACTATATTAGAAACACCTCCACTACACTGACTCTCGCTGGCCACTATATTAGAAACACCTCCACTACACTGACTCTCACTGGCCACTATATTAGAAACACCTCCACTACCCTGACTCTCGCTGGCCACTGTATTAGAAACACCTCCACTACACTGACTCTCACTGGCCACTATATTAGAAACACCTCCACTACACTGACTCTCGCTGGCCACTATATTAGAAACACCTCCACTACACTGACTCTCACTGGCCACTTTATTAGAAACACCTCCATAACACAGACTCTCACTGGCCACTATATTAGAAACACCTGCACTACCCTGACTGTCCCTGGCCACTATATTAGAAACACCTCCACTACACTGGCTCTCGCTGGCCACTATATTAGAAACACCTCCACTACCCTGACTCTCGCTGGCCACTTTATTAGAAACACCTCCACTACACTGACTCTCACTGGCCACTATATTAGAAACACCTCCACTACACTGACTCTCGCTGGCCACTATATTAGAAACACCTCCATAACACAGACTCTCACTGGCCACTATATTAGAAACACTTCCACTACCCTGACTGTCCCTGGCCACTATATTAGAAACACCTCCACTACACTGGCTCTCGCTGGCCACTATATTAGAAACACCTCCACTACCCTGACTCTCGCTGGCCACTTTATTAGAAACACCTCCACTACACTGACTCTCACTGGCCACTTTATTAGAAACACCTCCACTACACTGGCTCTCGCTGGCCACTATATTAGAAACACCTCCACTACCCTGACTCTCGCTGGCCACTTTATTAGAAACACCTCCACTACACTGACTCTCACTGGCCACTTTATTAGAAACACCTCCACTACACTGACTCTCGCTGGCCACTATATTAGAAACACCTCTACTACACTGACTCTCACAGGCCACTATATTAGAAACACCTCCACTACACTGACTCTCACTGGCCACTATATTAGAAACACCTCCACTACACTGACTCTCGCTGGCCACTATATTAGAAACACCTCCACTACACTGGCTCTCGCTGGCCACTATATTAGAAACACCTCCACTACACTGGCTCTCGCTGGCCACTATATTAGAAACACCTCCACTACCCTGACTCTCACTGGCCACTATATTAGAAACACCTGCACTACCCCGACTCTCACTGGCCACTTTATTAGAAACACCTCCACTACACTGACTCTCACTGGCCACTATATAAGAAACACCTCCACTACACTGGCTCTCGCTGGCCACTATATTAGAAACACCTGCACTACACTGACTCTCACCGGCCACTATATTAGAAACACCTCCACTACACTGACTCTCACCGGCCACTATATTAGAAACACCTGCACTACCCTGACTCTCCCTGGCCACTATATTAGAAACACCTGCACTACACTGACTCTCACCGGCCACTATATTAGAAACACCTGCACCACACTGGCTCTCGCTGGCCACTATATTAGAAACACCTGCACTACACTGGCTCTCACCGGCCACTATATAAGAAACACCTCCACTACACTGGCTCTCGCTGGCCACTATATAAGAAACACCTGCACTACCCTGGCTCTCACTGGCCACTATATTAGAAACACCTGCACTACACTGACTCTCACTGGCCACTATATAAGAAACACCTCCACTACACTGACTCTCACTGGCCACTATATTAGAAACACCTGCACTATACTGACTCTCACAGGCCACTATATTAGAAACACCTGCACTACCCTGACTCTCACTGGCCACTTTATTAGAAACACCTCCACTACACTGGCTCTCGCTGGCCACTATATTAGAAACACCTGCACTACCCTGACGCTCACTGGCCACTATATTAGAAACACCTGCACTACACTGGCTCTCGCTGGCCACTATATTAGAAACACCTCCACTACACTGACTCTCACTGGCCACTATATTAGAAACACCTCCACTACACTGGCTCTCGCTGGCCACTATATTAGAAACACCTGCACTACCCTGACGCTCACTGGCCACTATATTAGAAACACCTCCACTACACTGGCTCTCGCTGGCCACTATATTAGAAACACCTGCACTACCCTGACTCTCACTGTCCACTTTATTAGAAACACCTGCACTACACTGGCTCTCGCTGGCCACTATATTAGAAACACCTGCACTACCCTGACTCTCACTGGCCACTTTATTAGAAACACCTCCACTACACTGACTCTCACTGGCCACTATATAAGAAACACCTCCACTACACTGACTCTCGCTGGCCACTATATTAGAAACACCTGCACTACACTGACTCTCACTGGCCACTATATTAGAAACACCTCCACTACACTGGCTCTCGCTGGCCACTATATTAGAAACACCTGCACTACACTGGCTCTCACCGGCCACTATATAAGAAATACCTGCACTACACTGACTCTCACTGGCCACTATATAAGAAACACCTCCACTACACTGGCTCTCGCTGGCCACTATATAAGAAACACCTGCACTACACTGACTCTCACAGGCCACTATATTAGAAACACCTCCACTACACTGACTCTCACTGGCCACTATATTAGAAACACCTCCACTACACTGACTCTCATTGGCCACTATATAAGAAACACCTCCACTACACTGACTCTCACTGGCCACTATATAAGAAACACCTCCACTACACTGACTCTCACTGGCCACTTTATTAGAAACACCTCCACTACACTGGCTCTCGCTGGCCACTATATTAGAAACACCTCCACTACACTGGCTCTCGCTGGCCACTATATTAGAAACACCTCCACTACACTGACTCTCACTGGCCACTATATTAGAAACACCTCCACTACACTGGCTCTCACTGGCCACTTTATTAGAAACACCTCCACTACACTGACTCTCACTGGCCACTATATTAGAAACACCTCCACTACACTGGCTCTCGCTGGCCACTATATTAGAAACACCTCCACTACACTGACTCTCACTGGCCACTATATTAGAAACACCTCCACTACACTGACTCTCACTGGCCACTTTATTAGAAACACCTCCACTACACTGGCTCTCGCTGGCCACTATATTAGAAACACCTCCACTACACTGACTCTCACTGGCCACTATATTAGAAACACCTCCACTACACTGGCTCTCGCTGGCCACTATATTAGAAACACCTGCACTACACTGACTCTCGCTGGCCACTTTATAAGAAACACCTCCACTACACTGGCTCTCGCTGGCCACTATATTAGAAACACCTGCACTACCCTGACTCTCACTGGCCACTTTATTAGAAACACCTGCACTACACTGACTCTCACTGGCCACTATATAAGAAACACCTCCACTACACTGACTCTCACTGGCCACTATATAAGAAAGACCTCCACTACACTGGCTCTCGCTGGCCACTATATTAGAAACACCTCCACTACACTGACTCTCACTGGCCACTATATTAGAAACACCTCCACTACACTGACTCTCACTGGCCACTATATTAGAAACACCTGCACTACACTGACTCTCGCTGGCCACTTTATAAGAAACACCTCCACTACACTGGCTCTCGCTGGCCACTATATTAGAAACACCTGCACTACCCTGACTCTCACTGGCCACTTTATTAGAAACACCTGCACTACACTGACTCTCACTGGCCACTATATAAGAAACACCTCCACTACACTGACTCTCACTGGCCACTATATAAGAAAGACCTCCACTACACTGGCTCTCGCTGGCCACTATATTAGAAACACCTCCACTACACTGACTCTCATTGGCCACTATATAAGAAACACCTCCACTACACTGACTCTCACTGGCCACTATATTAGAAACACCTCCACTACACTGACTCTCGCTGGCCACTATATTAGAAACACCTCCACTACACTGACTCTCACTGGCCACTATATTAGAAACACCTCCACTACACTGGCTCTCGCTGGCCACTATATTAGAAACACCTGCACTACACTGACTCTCGCTGGCCACTTTATAAGAAACACCTCCACTACACTGGCTCTCGCTGGCCACTATATTAGAAACACCTGCACTACCCTGACTCTCACTGGCCACTTTATTAGAAACACCTGCACTACACTGACTCTCACCCGCCACTATATTAGAAACACCTCCACTACACTGACTCTCACCGGCCACTATATACGAAATACCTCCACTACACTAATGCTCATTAGGCACTACATTAAAAACACATCCACTACACTGACCATCTCTGGCTACTACATTAAAAATACCTAAACTACACTGACACTCACCGGCCACAACCTTGTACTATTTTTAGCTGGATGTGACCAAGCTTACTCTTGCAAGTGATGGCCACCTTATTATTTTTACTATCAGCCATTTGAATAAAAACTACCTCTCATTAAGTGGCCACTTTTATTAGAAACATCTACCTTCTACTTAATCAACAACTTTAAGTAATGGCCATTTTATTAGAAACATCATCCTACTTTGCAGTTTATCAAAAATGTATGCTTTAAATGGCTACCTTAATTAGAATCATTGTTCAATGTTCAGCACCACTCTCAGATCTCTCTCAGATAAATAGAGAACTTCAATTCACCAACTCTGCAGTGGTAGAGTGCAATTAAAATATTATTTTTGTAAACAAAAAGAAAAATGAGCAAATTAGCAGACACGTACCAGCTCAAAATCAAAACACCTCTCATGTGTAAATAAATCAATAATCTGTCTGGCTCCAAATGCATGAAAACGCCAGGAGCCAAACATGATTCACTACCAATGATACACACACTGTGAAGCGTCATAAAAATAAAATAAACAAATCCAGCAGGTTGTCATCCAGTTTCACTGATTACTGCAGATGGGGCTTTAACCTTTAACTGAGTCAACACCCTGCACCTGTGAGAAGACTTTAATAAACGTCTTTTAGATTCACATTACTTTGGAGTCCCCAAATGGACTCTGTTTCTTCTTCATCTAAAACAAACTGTGTATTGTTCTTGTAAGTGTTTACACCCTGTCCTCAGACTTGGTGAGAGTAAAATAGATACAAATACAAGATTTCTGTGTGATGCTGTATCACTGTTTAAAAAAGCTTGAGCAGCCTTTAATGCTGAATTGACTGTAAAAGTTTGGAGGCACTTTTAGAAGACTCTATACATCACTATGGAAACACAGCTAACATTGCTGTGGAAACACAACTCACAACTGTTTGGAAACACATTCTTCGTCCATTTGACCTGAATAACATTAAAGTAAAGTACATTTCTATCAATGTGTTTTAGACAAAATAATAATGCTATTTGCATTTCAAAATAAATACTACAACTGCAAAAAGAACTCAAGCTATTTAATAAGAGTGTATTAGAGGCCTATATCATGGAACATAAACAGTTACATCCTCCAAGAACAGTGATGATTAACAAAGTGATTTTCATAAAAACAGTGAACTCCAATTCTTTTGGAAGCTTATTTTTTGGAAGCTTATGTGAGCTTAGGTTTTCCCATTACACATACATTCACCTACTCAGACTATAGAAGATTAGCCCCACTCATTCACTGAAGTTTTTGAGCCTAGACTACTTTTGAATGCACCACTAATAAGCCAATCAGAACAGAGCTCATTTACATTTAGCTGTCTTAAAGGCACAGTAAACAAAAAAATGTGTTAACTGGTGAATGGTGATAAGATGTAACTAAAATTTTTATAGTACTGTAGTTGCTTAGTAGATCTTGTGTGTGTGTGTGTGTGTGTGTGTGTGTGTGTGTGTGTGTTAGTGCTGGGTGCAGGTGAGGCTTGGCCTTTTCCTCTAAAAGCTTTTACACATCCAGCCTTTTCCATCAGTTGCAGCCAACACATATCAACCCCTAAAAGCTTCTTAAATCATCTAAAAGCTTTTTAACCCTTTCTGCTCACACTCATCATGACCAGTGAGAACAGGGTCATTTTGCATGCACTACTTCTGACTTCTAGCTCATTGGCACAAGGGAAGGAACTGTGTAGAATGTGTAATGAGTGAATGGAGCTAGTTTATGTTGCACCAGTACACACACAGTTAGGAAGAGGATTGCGTCATGTTTAGCAGCTTGTGCTTGCTCTTTAAAATGACTGCACTTCAATGAGTTTGAGTTAAAAATCCCACCTCCCGCCAGCAATCATTACATAAGTACCGTCAAGCTGAAGCTCCCCAATAACACAGAAATAAGCCGTAGGTGTAATAAATAGTAATGTAACAAATGAGTAATAACACGAATCACATGCTTAGTATTTAAAAAGTTAATGATAAATTGTATTTATTAAATCGTAAACAATCTTATGAATGTGACATGACATTAACAGTGCTGTTAACAGGCATAATAACATCGCACAGCCATTTTAGCAGTTCTCACATTGTGACAAGGTGTACAGCTCGTTTTAAATTGTGCTTCATTGATTTTTAATTTAAAACGAAACTCCTGCCTTTGTTCTCGCACCCAGGACATCTAATAGCAACACAGGAATAAGTCACTGGTGTAATAAATGTGCAATGGTATGTAATAAATGTGTAAAAACATGTAGAAACTATCAGCAGCAGGTGTAGCACGACTCTGAGCAGCTGTGTTTGATGCCGACGATGGAGTTGACAGTAATTATGTCAGTGGGGGCTTTGGCTTGTGGCGGATTGCGTAATGAGAAGCAGGCACTTATGCAATCTTCATAAAAAAAGAGAAGGGGATGGGGGGAGGGCAAGGAAGAAAGAAAAGGGGATTTTAATATTTTCCTCATGTTTCTGAGTCTCCTTCTATTTTTAGATGAGTGTTGATTATCAGAGCTCTAAAATAGCTTCAGGAGCAATGCTTACAACTGTTCAGTCATTCAGGAAGAGAGAGTGAGGGATAAAAGAGGGTTTACACACCAGAGGAGAAAGAGGGAGGGAGAGAGAGGGAAGAGGACAAAGGAAAGAAAAAAAAACAAAGAGGGGAAAAGTCAGAGAGGGAGAGGAGAAGAAGAGCGAGAGATGCTCCTGATAGACGAAGATCAGCAAACTCTTTGCTCTTTAACTCCTGAGGTTAAGATAATGAGGGTGTCCAGAACTATAGACACTTTATAATCTCCACAGAGAAGAAAAGGCATGGAAAAAACAAGACCATCTGGAGCAGCTACACATTCCCAAGCATTGACATTAGAAATATACAGGTCAGTGGAACTGAATTCTCTGAAATGATGGAGCTCCATCCTATATCTTTGGGAGTAACACAGTACTTGGCAGAGGACAGGAGACGCACCAGCCAACAAGTGTCTTTGTTTATTTCCTTATGTATCCCTAATTGTGTGTGTGTGTGTGTGTGTGTGTGTGTGAGCTGATAAAGGCAATCAGAGACTCTAAAACTTCTTCCAGAATCACCGCCTGCTGACATCATGTCTGTCTCTATGGCAACAACTCCACCAGGGGGAGGAGAGAGAGAAAGAGTGCAAGAGAGAGAGAGAGAGAGAGAGAGAGAGAGAGAGAGAGAGAGAGAGAGAGAGAGAGAGAGAGAGAGAGAGAGAGAGAGAGACAGAAAAACAGTGAAAGAGAGCGAGCGAGAGAGGGGGTAAACAGAGAAAAGGCAAGAGTGAATAAGAGAGAAAGAATAAAAAGCAGGGAAAACAAAACATGATGTTTATAATAGAAGCAGAGAAAGAAATGGGGAAAGAGAAAGAGACTGAATGAAGGAGCAAGAGCGAGAGAAAGAGAGAGAGAACGAGAGAGAGAGAGAGAGAGAGAGAGAGAGAGAGAAAGACAGAGAGAGAGAGAGAGAGAGAAAGAGAGAGAGAGAGAGAGAGAGAGATGCTGCAGCCGCCAGTCGTGAGGAAGCAAACATGCAGAATACTAAACATGAGAGTGTAACACACACACACACACAGACACACACACACACACACACAACGAGAACAGTGAATGGGATCAACAAGACAAATACTGCGTTCAAATGTCATAGAAACCAACACGGATATTAAAATGCAATCAGAGAGAAAGAGAGAAAGAGAGAAAGAGAGAGAGGGAGAGAGAGAGAGAGAGAGAGAGAGAGCGAGAGAGAGAGAGAGAATCTTATTGACTAAAATCCTGTTACAGTATATAACTGTGTAATTATATTATACATATGTGTGTGTTTTCATAAACCACCTGCTACTGAGAATTTACTACATGTTATTAGTTCCATTACATGCTAATACACATTTACTACAGGCATATTTCTGTCTTGTTATTAGAAATTCTTACTTTGAAAATGATGGCAGGTGGCAGGGGTGTAATTTTCAAATCAATGAAGCACAGTGTAAAATCAAAGGCTCAACCTCTCCTCATAATGAGAGGGAAAGAGAGAGAGCGAGAGAGCGCAAGACACAGGGACTCAGCTCTAGATGCCTTTACTGCATCCCCATAGCCAAAAACATGTGGACCCCTGGACACCAAGAAGAAGCAAACACACACACACACACACACACAGTAAACAGTGAAATGAGATCAATAGTAAACAAGCATCGGCTGCAAAGTATTTGTCATATTAATATTTCACTCAAAATGATCCCAAAATGCACCACTAAATGTACAACCCATATACGCTAGTGGACAGTGGACAGAGCCGGACTACCCTATATGCTCATTACACACGCTGTGCAGGGCCCCACAAATGAATAAAGGCCCCCTCGTGTCCACCCCGAGTAAAGTTAGTGCATCATCAGAAGATGAAGCGAAGCTATTCTTCACGATGTAAAATATCAGTCGGGTAAACTGTGACTGTTCTTCTCGAGGTTGGATTTTTAATATATAATAGTCTACAAACACAGGAATATATTTAGAAGTGCCGTGCACTACGCAGCTGCTCTCTACAACCTTATAAGCCTTGCAGCGCATAAGTATCATGAACCAACATTAAAGCAGAAAAGTGAACATGTACTGATGGTTTTATTTGTGTAAACTTTCCCAAACACCCAGTACATTCTAAAAGTTCCTAACACTTCCATTCCACCTTAAAAAATGACCTAGTTATTTCCAAATGTTAAGTTCATTCATTCATTCATTCATTATCTGTAACCACTTATCCAATTCAGGGTCGCGGTGGGTCCAGAGCCTACCTGGAATCATTGGGCACAAGGTGGGATGCTAAGTTCAGCTCTTCAAAATTTCAGTTCTACCTTAAATGCTGCTGCGATAATCCCACAATCACACTAACACCAGCATATTTGATGTTTTTGTAAACAGTGAAACAGCTAAATATGCCTGCAAAACAAACTACTGTATCATTTAAGGTGACACAAGGCTGCAAGCAGGAGAATAACCAGCTATGCTATTCCACCTTCAGTGCTGCAGCTGTTTATATACTGTGTTTTAAATAAATGATGTTTGTTTACACCTCATATTGTCCTGTATATGGCTGTTTATTCTTAAGCCAAAAAAGGAGGGAGAATACTAGTGGAGAGGCAGGCGCAACTGTCAAAAGAGGTCATGTTTTGACTCAGAGTTCAGGTAGGAGGGCCCCTTATCAACATTTTGCTTCGGGCCACAGGAAAGTCTGGACCAGCTCTGAGAGTGGATACCCATAATCCAACACATTGTTTGGTAAAAACCTGTATAAAGTGAATGTGTGAAATCATTCACTATCCTCCTGAATTTAGTTCCCAAGTGCACTGTGGGTAATGCAGGGAATACAGAATCGGGAGCCATATTGGACACAGCACAAATATACAATCTCCTTATTAGAAGTGCTTGAGACATCTATTATGTTTCATGCAACACTTCATGTGACTAATAAAGAAGGAACAAAAATGAGTCAAAATCTTTTCCTCAGAGCTTGTAAATATACAAAAGATTGAATTAAGAGGGAGAAAAATATATGAAGCCCACTCCAGGGTATATTCCAGCCTTGCGCCCAGTGATTCTGGGTTGGCGCCGGAGCCACCACGACCCTGAACTGGATAAGCAACGAATGAATGAATAAATAAATGAAAAAATATGTTTGTTGTGTTTTGATTACTCATAAATTGTGACTCATTTATATTCATATTTATAGTCATCTAACACAGAATTAAACTATACACTGCAAAAAAATTGATTCAACTTTTTATTTCTTTAATCTATGAATTAACCTCGCTATTCCCACTCCTCGAGCTACTGCAAGGTGTTAAAAATTCACTTAACCAATCGAGCGAGGTACCGCTGGGCGATTGGTACCTGTTATATTCTAATACAAAACTAAACAAGTAAGAAATATCATTTTTAAAACAGTGTACATGTACTTTTAAAGGTACAGCACCGGTGTTAAAGTCCAGTTGTGTTACCTGAAGGTACATTACTTCTTTAATATCTTCTCCAGAAGCAGAGGTTGTTGTTATTGATAAAACTGCTCTTCTGAGCTTCCATGGGGCGATTAAACCTTGCACTGCCCATTCTATGAGCTACTGCAGGGTGATTTTACTCACTCAGCCTGATCTGTGAGCTACAGCTGGTCGATTAAACTTGCTATGCGTGCTCAGTGAAATACTGAATGACGACTATTAAAACCACACTATGCCAGTCTGCTCCCCACTAAAAACCTACAAGTGCCCCCTCTTGTAGGCCAGTCTCCTAGGTGGTCCAGCAATAAGACTGCATACATATGTCTTGAAAACCAATAGTACTATAAAATACAAACAGAGAGAGAGTGTGTGAGAAAGAGACAGAGAAAAAAAAAGAGAGAGAGAGAGAGAGAGAGAGGTCTAAAATGATTTCAAATAAATATTTGCTGCATTAACTTTCAGTATACGTTACAAGTGTTTCTGTGATTTTCCTTCTCGTGTAAAGGTGCTGAGGTGGAGATAGGAGGTTTTGTTCTAACAGAGATGTATATGCTGCTTTATTCCTCTCCTTCTCCTTTAGCCACTCCTTCAGACTGAGGGGATGACAGTGTGGAAAGCAGGCAGTGACACTGCAGTGAACCCAGACCGACTTCTTTATTGGAAAAATACACAACACATGAACTTGAACTCCAAACAACAAAAACAGAGGCCTTATGCCCCTAGATATGTAAATATACATTCTCAGACATACACTCTCCCAAATACAACATCCAA
>NC_089803.1:63248169-63455669 GCF_029633855.1 Hoplias malabaricus
GTGATTATTGTAAAATGGCAGCCATAACTGAGCTACACCGTCAATATTAAGGAAATTGGGATTATCAGAGATACTACACGGCTGTGTTCAGTTTATAAAGAGAGTATGCTTCTGTAAATTAAACAGAATAAACAGAACTACACAAAAACGACAGTAAAAGCAACCCACATGTTTAAACTATTAAACACAAAACTGTACCTTTTTGAGCTGTCCTTCCTTCGCTTCTTTAACCTGTAGTAACTGAGAGATTTAGATTATTTCACTCACGTTCTTAAAGAACACAGCACACGTGTTCCTCCGCACGAGTTTACGACAACGTATAGCTGCCGTAAAACAAATTATGGTGTAACTCGTATCTCCCAATGCTCCTTCCTCCCTAGTCCCTACTTAGTGAATGATGTAAGTACATTCAGAAAATTGCACCAGAATAATGCACTATATATACAACCTTCCGATGAGCACCCGAACGCAAGGCCTGTAAGAGCTTGTATCCCAAATGACTCTTTGTGAGATGTACTACTGTATAGCGTGTAGCAATGTTATGCCCTATAAAGTGCACTAGGTAGGAAGGAGGAAGCCAAATGGACTTTGGACATTTTAAAATAAAAGTCCTTTCTATCGTAAAAGTTTTTCCATATTAACACTAAAAAACGTCTCACATAAAAATGAGAAAATAAATATATAATGTAATTATTAATACAATATAATGTAATGTAAATATTGTTAAAATACTATTTTATTATAGTACGTGCCCTTGAGTTTTACTTTTTAATAAAAATATATATTGCATAATTTATTGAAATTGATGATTTTTGAAAAAAAATATTTGATTATTTAGACTAATATGTTAAATTCTAGAAATAACAGTGCATTGTAAATGTGCTGAAGAGTTTAAACAATGTGCTCACTTTCTGTCATATTATGACATACTTTACCCAGTAAACAAGGAACGTCCCTGGACGTTCCAAATAGGTCTAAGAGTAGTCTGTCCGTCAAGGACATATTTTAAACGTCAATGGACGTCCAAAATCTATTTTAATAAGTTGGTTAAGTGGTGACCAATCGATAACGTCAGTGGACGTCCAAAACGCGTTTTATACAAGTAATTTATTTCGGGACCAATTAATAACGTCAATGGACGTCCAAAATACGTCTAATATTCGTCTTTTCAATGTCTGTGTTTGGACGTCTTTTCAACTTTAATTTTCAACCTTAAGAGAACGTTGATATGACGGCAGTCATTACGTTATTTCAACGTTGAATCAACGGCTAATTGTTTACTGAGTTATGACTACGTGAAATGTATTAACGTGTCCAATAGATGGCGACATAGAATAAATATAACACTATAAAACACCTGAAACCGGATTAGTATAAGAGCGATCTGCACAACCTGGTGAGTGTTTCTTTGTTTACAAAATCTTGTAAACATTTCCAGCACTTCATCTACGTACAATAACAAAATATATGAAAATTCAGTACAAAGCGGTACCAGTAAAATGACAAACAAATGTGTCAAAACATGACCTGGTTATTAACCCTATCTTTTCTTGAGTGTTTACGTCTTTGACATCAGAAATATCTCAAGTAATCAAATGAACAAAGGTCTGTTTAGCATTTGGCTAAAATTATCCATCAAGAAAAACGTTTAAAACAAACAGTTTTTGGGCCTGCTACCTGTGATTAATTGCCTTTATTTCAAAAGAAACATAACATGAGCAGCTGTCCTCAAATATGTAGCTATATAATGATCTCTTCACACACATCTACACAGAAATATAAATCACAATTTGTATTGAAAGTGGGAAGAGGCTTCACACAATATCCCTTCCAAATTCTGGCTCGGAATTTACAGTAAAACCATTTGGATTTTAAAACCACAGCATTAGGCCTATATTCAAACCCAACACAGGTGAAAGGTATAGGACGACAGTTCAATATAAAACTTGAGATGTGTTCTTTCTCCCACAGCTCTGAGTTCAGCTCCCCTGTGTGGTAACCAGCTTTACATCAACAAATCCTCTCTCTGTGGAACCATCAAATTATGCCTATAGCTCTTAAAGTGGTAGTTTTTTTTTTTTTCCAAAAAAGAGTAGACACATTTTTCAAGCCTTATCAGCAAGATTTAAATTGTGAAACTGAACTTACAAGCACGGTGGCACAGCAGGTAGTGCCAGTCACACAGCTCCAGGAACCTGGAGGTTGTGGGGTTTCTAGTCCCGCTCCAGGTGACTGTCTGTGAGGAGTTTGGTGTGTTCTGCCCGTGTCTGTGTGGGTTTCCTCCCGCGGTCCAAAAACACATGTTGGTAGGTGGATTGGTGACTCAAAAGTGTCCATAGGGATTTGTGCGTGTGTGTGTTGCCCTATGAAGGACTGGCACCCACTCCAGAGTGTATTTCTGCTATGCACCCAGTGATTGTGGGTGGGCTCTGGACCCGCCACAACCCTGAACTGGATGAACGGTTACAGATAATGAATGAATGAATGAATGAATGAACCGAAATGAACCTCCAAACACACAGCTTAAGAACTGTGAGTGGATGAGTCTGACAGGTTAGAAGCTGTCAGACACTCATTTGATGTGATGCCACAACCATGACTAAGAACATCACTCAGCATAGTAATGAGGGAGTGCTGATCACTTTCATCCAACTTAACTCTGAATAAAACAGCAGAAGAAATTTTGCCCTGCATGCTCAGCTAGGGTCCCTCTTCAAGGATAGAGAGAGAGAGAGAGAGAGAGAGAGAGAGAGAGAGAGAGAGAGTGTGTGAGTGTGGGTTTTGACTCTTCCAATTAAGGCTCATGTAGCAAGTGTGAAGCATGTGTGTGAGGAATAATTAAGTCCCAGTATGTCATGCGCTCAGAGGGCAGGATGTAAACAACACACATGCACACATTTTCAAGGTCAGAATGTGATATATATATATATATGTATGTGCTTAGTGAGTAAGTGTGGGGTGAGGGGAATAAAGCCCCTCATTGGTCACAGGGCGTCTTTCTCCCATTACACAGAACAGGAAATTCATTCATTCATTCATTATCTGTAAGCGCTTATCCAGTTCAGGGTCGCGGTGGGTCCAGAGCCTACCTGGAATCATTGGTCACAAGGCGGGAATACACCCTGGAGGGGGCGCCAGTCCTTCACAGGGCAACACAGACACACATACATTCACACCTACAGACACTTTTGAGTCGCCAATCCACCTACCAACGTGTGTTTTTTGGACTGTGGGAGGAAACCAGAGCACCCAGAGGAAACCCACGCGGACACAGAGAGAACACACCACACTCCTCACAGACAGTCACCCGGAGCAGGACTCTAACCCACAACCTCCAGGTCCCTGGATCTGTGTGACTGCAACACTACCTGCTGCATCACCGTGCCGCCAGAACAGGAAATTAGTGTTCTTAAAGTTTATTGAATCTATGTACTAATAGCTGTTTAGTATGTACAGTTTTCTTTAAAACACACCTTTATCCTGTTGTGTTCCTGCTCTTGTGCAGATATTTCTATATGTGAAAGAAATCTGGTTAGGGTTAAACATGTGTTGAAAACATTCATTACTGAGATATCATCCCATCACAGTCAGATAGTAGTCAATCAGTGAAGTGTGATCAGGTGACTCACTGTTCTACGAGTGTCCAGCAGAAATCTGAGACGAGTTTATTACTCTGTGGTTTACGGCTACATCAAACAGACGTGATGACCCTGTTCCATTGAGAAGAACAGATTGATATGAACAGAAAACTGTGGCAAGCGGCCAGCAGGGCGCATTCACTCCTTAGGACAGGAAACACTACATTTACTCTGTACTACATAACACACCATCAATTCTGTCCTTAAATCTCTCACTCACAGAGAGGGAGAACAGCTTAGATAAGTTCTTTACCTACACTTTCAGATTATAAATCATGTTTTATTGTTATCTTCACTGGAGGTCTAAATCCATCCATTAAAATATGGATTATGTAATCAATATTGGTTTATGTTGAGAAACTGTAAGATGCACTGTTGACATCTGTCTATTTGCAATGATTATTTTATGATTAAATTGTACATTTTGTAATTGAGCATGAGATAAAACAATCTGTACTTCATTCTAGAGAAATATAGTGAGTTCATATTTTTTCAGAATGGTGGTGAATGGAACTAGATGTCAGCCTCTGCTCACAAAAAGTTATGTCAAATGAATACACTGGTGTGTTGTGTGTATATATATATACACACACATTTTTTAAATAAACAAGTTTTCTTTGCCTTTAGATAGAGTTTATCAGATTTCACAAAAATGTGTTATCATATAGCCATGTTGATGCCTAGTTCCTATCATCACCAGTGTAAAAACACCTGTTTGATGTTTGGGGTTTAACTCACACAGTTATCTTCAGGGGGGACAAGGGCATGTATCTTATTCTGAAGGATTTTTTTTTTTTACTGAGTTGCAGCTGACTGTTCCAGATTTTGGGCAATATTGTAGTTAAAAAGATCCAAGAAAATCAACATTACTCCATGTTGTCTAGGCAACAGAGTAAAAACTGGCATGGCTAAAATGCTGTCGATGGCTTTTTGCGCTACAGCAGACTGTGCCACATTAATATCAAGTGGAATATGGACAATCCCATTCATAATTAACACAGCTTTGGCACACTACTTACTTTTATATGCTGTTCAGCATTGCAGTGTAATGTCTATCTGAAAGGAATCATGAGTGATATTTTCTTGCAAATGCACACAGAAATGAATAAATAACAAACGTAGTATTAATATTCACCATCACTGCGTCAACATTAACTTAACTTACTGTATCATCCACAAGCACAACGCCTATGGCCTTGGCCCTGAATTCATATTATACGTAATTATTTATTGATGGGTATTTTTCTGCAGTTATTACCTACAGAGAGTGAGGGTTAGGATGGCTAATGTTATTAAGCATGAATGTTTAAATCTACTTACTGAGGTCAGTCTGGTCACAGTGCTGAACAAACTGACTGAATTATAGCCTGAAACTCTACAAATCTGACTTTAAAATGGAAATAGAAAATACCGAGCATTTATTTGTATAATCCAGTGGATTATCAAAGGATTACTAATAGCTCTATTGTTTACAAACATAGGCTAATCAAACGTAATTACACATTGCAGAAAAATAGTATTAGGACATTTACTGAAATTACTTTGAGCACAAAACCAAAACGTATGGTTTTTAAAACCGTCTTGTAATACAAGATGCAAGTGAATTTTGAAAATCTGACAATATTTTTGTCATAAATCACACATTGAAGCTTTAAACAATGTTACTTAAATCAAAGCTGGTTACAGTAGCTGATAGGAGACACATAAACTGCATTTGTACAAACAGGAACAGAGAGAGAGAGAGAGAGAGAGAGAATGAAACAAATGACCTTGCCTAATGCTGCCTTAAGGGAGTTAAATCTCATTTATTTCAGCGCTGCAATCTTCTCAGTCCTGCAGGATAGCTGTTCTGGAAACAGCTTTGCTTTTAGTATAAATTCACATTAATGTGGGTGTTGCAACACTGCTGTGAGAATGTGATGGCCACATTTACATTGCTGAGGTCAAGTGCTGGTGTTGGACAGCTAGTTCTGCACTCCAACTCAAACCAAAGGTATTTGATGGAGCTCCAGGACTCCAGTGCTGAGAGGTTTATACCCCTCTATTTCATGGGTGACATTATGCTTTCTGACATTAGGTTCATGTGTCGTTAAATGACCCACGCTAATCTTTCTGTTCTTTGGATGTACAAGCATATTTGCATAAAAATAGCAAAATTCACTAACTAGTGTCCACTAACTAGTGTCTTTCCTATATAGAATGCTTTATTTTATTTACAGTGCAGTATTTTTAAAATTTCATGTAATATAATCCTTTAATTATTTTTCTTTTAATATATCTGTCCTTTCCATGCAACCGCATTTCTCTGTTGTGTTTCTCACAGTGTCTTTATGTATTTTCTTCTATTAATTCCTGTCTTAATAAACACACCTTTACACACCTGGGCATTGGCACCCAGCGTCTGTTGCTAGGCAACACATCTATTCATGTCCAAGCTAATGTTATACTTTTTCAATGTAAGAGTGTTCTCTCTCTCTCTCTCTCTCTCTCTCTCTCTCTCTCTCTCTCTCTCTCTCTCTCTCTCTCTCTCTCTCTCTCTCTCTCTCTGTGTGTGTGTGTGTGTTTGACCATCAAACGTTCTGGTTTCTTTTTTATGCACAATTTTTCTCATTGTCAGAGAGATGCTACCATTATAAATACAGGATGAAGTGTACACAACAAAATCACCAATGTTAAATCAAAGTGTTAGATTTACAGGGTGAGGGTTACAATTGAATCATGTTTAACATACTCTGTGTTACTGTAACACTAATAATGTGGATTTAATAATGGTGAATTTACTGTGCATCCAAAAATATTTCCATCCCTCACACACACTAACGCTGAATATCTTACTTACTATTTACTAACATTGTTTTTTACTTTTTATGTGGATACTACCTAAATGTACAATACCACATATTTTTCCTGTTAAAACGTATGTTTAAAATTATCATTCATTCTCTGTAAGCGCTTATCCAGTTCAGGGTCGCGGTGGGTCCAGAGCCTACCTGGAATCATTGGGCGCAAGGCGGGAATACACCCTGGAGGGGGCGCCAGTCCTTCACAGGGCAACACACACACACAGTCACTCACACCTACGGACACTTTTGAGTTGCCAATCCACCTACCAACGTGTGTTTTTGGACTGTGGGAGGAAACCGGAGCACCCGGAGGAAACCCACGCGTACACGGGGAGAACACACCACACTCCTCACAGACAGTCACCCGGAGCGGGACTTGAACCCACAACCTCCAGGTCCCTGGAGCTGTGTGACTGTGACACTACTTGCTGCACCAATGTGCCGCCACGTTCAAAAGTACAAAAAAAATAAATAAATAAAATTGGTACAAAACAGTTTTTTATCAAATTCAGAGGAAGTTTACTCATTTGCTACTCGTGTCTGCATGCTGGAAACTGATGTGTTTACCAAGCCCAAGTGTCAGTAACGGTTAAAAAAAACCCAAAGGGGCTAAGCCTTATATATTCATTGAAGAGAAACACATCTGTAATTGTTTAGATGGCAGAGAGAGACCTCCAAACAGTGAAAAACATGAAAAAGTTAAGGATATTGCCTTATTTTTGTTGCTTTACATTACTTAGGGTGGAACTGCCGGCAAATTTAGGAGATGACATGAAAGTAAACAAAGACGAACAGCAAGCAAAGTAAAATTTCCACAAAACATAGGACAAGTTAAACTTAGTTATTTAAACATATGTTCCACCTTAAGAGACCTTAAGCTTCTGAACATGTACAAATGAGAGTACAGCAGTTCCCCACAATCATTAATGTTACCTTTAAGTGCATCTCACATGAGGTTAAGAATAAAATTTCTCAGAATTTTTGAGTCCATGGAACAAAACAAGTTATCCTCCATATGGGAGCAACCATGTTTAAATTAGGTTCAGTACAAAGTTTCCGACATCATTAGGTGTCATTATACCTGGTCTTTTATTACATGAAGATGAATCAGTGGGGAAACTGATTTATTGATATTATAATGATGTACAGTATGTATATGTTGTGTCCTAAATTAAAGTACTATTTTATTCTTTTGGTCCCGCAAATATTAGATGTTCTATTAAAAACTACACTTTCTGTAGTTTATTGCAGTCTGTCAGAATGACCTTGTGTATCATATGAATGTTATAATACAGTAATTCATTAATGAATCACAAAAAGTATTGTAGCAGGGACAGAGGAATATGTGTTGTTTATGGATATAGTATCATGTTAAAGCTCATTTCACTTTCCCTGCAGGAAGATTCTCTGTAGGACAAGTCTCCTAAAGTTGTTCATGTATCCACAGCTTTTAAAACTGGCTTAAGGCAGAGTCATTAATAGTGTTTTTGCTTCAGGACTTTTGTGACATTTTATATGGAATTGATATTGACTTTCCTAATGGCGTCTGTGAAACTTTCTTGGGTTTATGTGTGCTGAGTGGTAGTAAAGAGAAGAGGGTTCAAGCTGTGTAGCTCATTGTCAAGTGAAGCTTATTTCCAAGCACAGAGAATAAGAACTCAAAGTGGAAAGTATAACGTACAAAAAGAATACGGCTGAAAGAAAGTATTACTAAGGTTTCAAGACATGCCCGGCTGGCAATCTGTCCACCAGTTTTATCTTCCTTTTTACCACTTAGACCCACCCTTAATCTTGTTGGGCTAATTTAAAAGCACTGGCTAGCAGGGATACTAAATTTAGCTCTTAAAGGCCCCGTAACAAACACAACAATATAATTTTAAATAAATATTGGATTAATCCTTTTTAATCTTTCCTCTTACATAATCTTAATCCTTTTGTCCCTTCTCTTTACAGTTTCCCAGATTCAACCTCCCCTCCCTTGTACCTCACTGGGGGCTACTATAAAGAGAGGGTGTGCCACCATTCCTATAGGAGCAAGACGAGAAAGACACAATGAAGAATATTAAGACCAACCCAAGCTAAAAACTGAATCTTTAACTTTTTTTTGTTTTTGTGATAATGCAAACAGTGAATTATTAACATATTCATTGTCTGTAAGCGCTTATCCAGTTCAGGGTCGCGATGGGTCCGGAGCCTACCCGGAATCACTGGGCCCAAAGTACGAACACACCCTGGAGAGGGTGACTGTCCTTTACAGTGCAATCCACACTCACACATTCACTCACACCTATGGACACTTTTGAGTCACCAGTCCACCTACCAACGTGTGTTTTTGGACTGTAGTAGGAAACTGGAGCACCCGGAGAAAACCCACCGTGGACACGGGGAGAACACACCAAACTCCTCACAGACAGTCACCTGGAGTAGGACTAGAACCCACAACCTCCAGGTCCCTGGAGCTGTGTGACTGCGTCACTACCTGCTGCGCCACCGTGCCGCCCTGAATTAAAAACTTATTGATAAGTTAACTTCAGCCGTGTACAGCAGTCTTCTCCTCAAACGTACCATTCCACCTTAAAGATTCTGAGCTTCTAAATCTAAACAAACCAGAGAGAACTGGACTTGCCCACAATCATAGGCATTGCCTTTAAAGATGTGGCTATATTTAAAAACATAAAATTACATACATTTTAGGCATGTTTCAGTGGATTCAAATTTGCTCTCACAGTTGTTGCGAAGAGTAGATATTAGTACCTTTAGTTAGTGAAAGTAATTGTACCTTATTCTATTATAATTGTAATAATACCCCATTTCAGGACTTATGTTCTTATATTTTACAGACCTTTATAATGAAAGATTACATATTTTCAACTGTCCTTCTGAAGAAGAGACTGTAATGTACCTTTAGGGAACACAACTGAACTCTAAAACCAATGTTGTACCTTTTAAAGGTTTTTTCCTGAAGTGTAAATAATGTATGTCTACGGTATCTTTTTTTCCTGAGAGTGTATTGGGCTATAAACTGTAGCTCTGTTCTGTTTTTTTGTTCTGTGACAGATGTGGATCATCTCTGTGTTTCACAGCAGAGAGGCATGGAGATTTGGAGCTGGGTTTCCCTCCTGATGCGGATCTGCATTGATTTCCTTGAGAAACTCTGCTCTCACTCAGACAGAGCTCTGTTGAATCATTCATGAGCCAAGAGGGGGTTTACATCTGAACTCCTCCTTTACTCACAAAAAAAGAATGTGTTAGCTGAATTAGCAGCTGCTCAGCTCACTCCATACACCTTGCTTCTCTTTAGTCACACTGGATAAAAATGGAAATTCTGATTAGAGCTGTGTGTCATTGCCTTGTTTCAGCGCTTATTGAAGGGTACTCTAAAATTACAACATCCAACATTTTCTCTGAAATGAAAGGTATTTACAATGTATTCTGTGCCCCTCTGCTGCAGTTAGTCTCGCAACATTGCTGTGAGGATTTAGTGACATGCAGCCACGAGGGCATTAGTGAGGACAAAGAATGATCTTTTAGATGCTTTCTTGTAGATCACTGATGGTTTTGAAGATATAGGATTTCACTCCATTGCACCAGGGAATAGTTAAAAATCCACAGCCTAATTCTATGTAGCTTTGTATCCACCCAGCCCACACCTGGCATTGACCATGGTGTAAAGATTATACAAGTTATTGTTGTTTGTACATTTTACCAGTGTTATATGCACTTTGAAAACAAATATATTGTGAAGTTCACATTGAAAACATAGTAGGGAAAAATAGCTGCTGAGATTTAAGACATAAATGAGCCCAAAGAATCAAATTCGAACTTTACACTGCTAACTTTTACATTGGTGGTTCCCATTACACTGAAAACACATGCTTTCTCAGTATGTGTCAGGATTCACGGAGCGGACTGACGGAGGCGGACGCATTTGCTAAAACACGGTATTTTAATTATAATGAAAGAAATAACAAAACAACGACAGGAAACAGTAGTTACAACACAACACGAAATGAAACTAGACTAACACTTAGACAGACTAGACTGGGGAGCGAAACGACGATGAGAGAAACTACGGAGACAGACAGATAACATGACTGACATGACAAAAGAGAAAAGAGAATGTGAATGAAATGAACGACAAACAGGACGTGAAACAAGAGGGCTTAAATACTCACACAAACGAGACACACCTGGACAGATAACAAGGAGGACGGGTTAACAGATGACAGACGAGGAGGCGGGACAAAGGCGGAGACTAGAACATAAACAAAACATAGCCATGTGCAAATAAAGCACATGGCGGGGACAACAGACATGACAGGACGAAGGCGTGACAGTATGTCCATAAAAAAATTTGCTCAGTTTTAGCAGCTGATAATATGTCATGGATGAGCTTGAGCTAATTACATGCTGACAAATTAAAATATGCTAATGAAAGGCTTACAAAAGGGAACAAGAAACATGCATTTTTAAAAAAATTGGGCTGTGCAGCTAGCTACAAAAATATACCTGTACATTGTTTGTTTTTTTCCCAACAGTCTACAGGGTCAATTGGATCTCCAGTCACGGATCAATCCCTTGCTCTGTTGGTCATATGATGGATGTGTGTTGTTGAAGTATTGATGTATTGTTTGTTTTGACCTCCGAGCTGTAATCCTGCTGTTCTGGAGCAGTGCTGAGGAGTGTTATTTCTCGGGTTGTTCTCCAGCTGTGAGAAATGGTTGTAATGGACACTTTTATGTTATTTTGGAGCTTTATGTTAACTGTAACGATCAGTAACAGCTGGAGTCAAAGTTAAAGATCCCCTGCACCCAAACCTGTGGTGTGTATTTGGTTAACACTTGTTCTTCTTATGAGGTTTATCTAGAATGATGACTGATAAGAAATGGATTGCCATTATAAAATCCACACGCTTACATTTAAAACACAGCCTATCAGACTAATTATATCAGGAAAAAGCACTGTACCATTTATTCATTCATCTCTGCTTCATCCTGATTAAGGCCAAGGAAACCCTGGAGGAGGCAAATACCCCTAACTAGAGATCAAACACTCACCCAGTCACTCACACCCTCACACCTGTGGACACTTCTGCACAGCAGGTTCACTTACCAAAATGTTTTTAGATTGTGGGAGAAAATCTGAGCACCAGGAGGAAACCCACTCAGACACAGGGAGAACACAACAACAGGATCAAACCCAGGACCCAACCAGCTTGAACCACAGTTAAAATACAAAAAAAAAACCACTAAGTGAAGTCACTATGTGACATAGCTTTGGGAGCTAGACCATGTCCCTGTGCACTGCTCTATTTATACCATCATCCCGTCTCCTCCCTTGTTCTCCTGGACCACTCAAGTCCACAGGGGGCACGGCTATATACACATGCCGCTCACAACTCCAGCACAAGTCTCCTAAGTTTACTCGTCTCTGGGCGCGGCCCAAGCTAGCAGATGAGAGAATTATGATAGAAAAATGGAAATGTACATGTTTGAAAGCTTTGGACCAATTGTTAGTTAAAATAGATGAACGACGTTGTACTACACAACTACCTTATACATTGTTAAACTGTATTTTTAATTTATTTCATTGTTAATACATTGTTAAAATTCAGATAAGGAGTCAAAATTAAACAAATACATAATTTAAAGTGCACCCCCTTTAGTTTCCCTATGGCACTGGGAGTAAATTGATTGTTTTGAAACTTTGACAGGGTTTACACACTATTTCAAAGACTTTTGTTTAAAGCAAGGACTTTTTTCTATGATATGGGGCATGTATAACCTATGTCTGATAATTTCTTCATTTGATCAAAGTTTGTTGTATGCACATTTGTATAATAAGAGAAATGACATAATTTCACTGTGTACCTTATGAACACTCTCCCCTAGCAAGCCCTTTTGGGATGTGTAATACTGGGGATACATATGTATTATTAAAGCTACCATCTAATACACACTTTTTATGCAGTTTAATTACTGCTGTAACATCTGGTAAAACATCTACACTAGATTAAAACAACTGATAAACTTAACTATCCCATGGATATACGTTTTACATAGTCTCAACTTTTAATGAATATAGAATGTGAAACACTGGTTGAACAATGATGGTGTTTGGGAAATGTTTCTTCTTGTTAGAGACCATTTGTGCTGGAAAAAGATGGCATTTGTGTCTTTGTTTCTCTACCTCTCACACATTCTCTCTCTCAGTTCAATTCAGAGTAGCTTTATTGGCATGACTGATGGAGTACAATGTTGCCAAAGTACAAACAATTAAGAACATTGTGTCTTACTGAACTGTGGACACAGGATTGTATAATATAGACTATAGTCTTAAAGTAACAATACAGACAAAATGTAATACTACTACTAATAAAATAAAGTAAATAATAAAAAAATAAATAATCTATGTCTCTCACTCTCTGTCTCACTCACTCACTGAATGAAATGGGATGCTCTGTAGCAGCTGCACATGAACTTAAAGACCTGTTTAATGCCATGTGTTGTTAGAGAGTTATAGATCCCTGCAGCACTGGTGTGTGAGCTGTTTTCTTCAGAGTGATGAAGCTGAAATCAGTACCTTTGGAATGAGTTGGAGTGCAGAATTACATTATTCCTGACTTTACTACTGGACATGTGGCTGCCAACAAATCCTCAGAGCAATGTTTCAACATCTAGTGTTAAGCCATCCCAGAGTAGAGACTGTTACTGCAGAAAAAAATACCCTTCATTTCAGTAGTGTGTGTTTGAATTGTGTATATGAATGTTATGATGTACCCTGATACTTGCAAATGGTTGACGTGTGTGTGTTTAGCTGGTGTTATTTCTGTCCGAACGCTTACACTCTCTGAGTCACAGTGAAGGCAGGAGCTCTGTCCCATCGTTAGCTGCAGGGCCAGAGCTAATTAACATAGTTTATCATTAAATCCCAACTTCTGCAATCTTCACAGAGTCTAATCTGCCTGCAGTTATTTTTAGAGCGACACAGTGGATAAATTTAGCTTCCTCTGAGGATCTGACTTTGTTTGACTGGAGCATTAAAGATTGTGAGATTTGAGGAAAACCCTGACAGCACCAAGCGTTGTGTAGCCACCTGACATTTGATTAGTGCCTTCTAGTTAGTTTCCTTCCTTTGCTTCCCTTTCCTTTTTTCTTTGTTCACTGTCATTCCACACATCTGTCCACTGGACTTTATATTAGTTTTTTCTTCATTGTTAATGAGACATAGTGGTTTTTCAGTATGACTAAAGTTCTGTGGCCTTCATCAAGTCTAAAATATCAGCACCAAATACACAAAAATACACTCATAAGAAAACTTATTGAAAACAAGCTGATATTCCTCTCTCTCTCTCTCTCTCTCTCTCTCTCTCTCTCTCTCTCTCTGTGGATAGTGTTAGTGATGAATAATTAAAGCTGTATGTAGAAGACTGTATCCGGTGGTTCCTGAGAGACTGAAGGAGTGTAGATCAGACCGGATGAAAGAGGTAAAGAGGGATAAGGAAAAGGAGGTAAGATCTCTGAGGTTAAATATGTTTAATAAATCATCGCTGCCCAAAAAAACCCAGAAAACAACAACAACAACACGTTTTTCCCAAAATAGTGACTTTACAGGAGAAGGAAAAAACTATTTAACTTTCTATAGAAGTCAGGGATGTAATACGGACTGTATTCTATGTAATTTTGAAGCATTTCTGTTGCTCCATTTATTATGATATTTTCACACAATGTGAAGGATAGCAGCTCAAATTATGTCATAAAATAAAAATCTGACTGAGGCATCACCAGGGATTGAATCTGCAGGCTCCTGATTGTAGGATTAATGTTTGGACCCCTGCACCACCCAGAAATCCCATAGACCATGTTTTAAACAGCATCTTTATTTAAAAATAAAGAGCTTTTCATTGGATGTTAATAGATGAATGTGAAATGGTTTTGGAATAAAAACCAGATCAAACCACAGCAGCTATATCACATTGTCACAAAGACTCAAATCATCTTCCACTTAGAGCGAGGTACGAGAAACCTCCAGAGGAAACTTTAATATATTAGATCCTCTCTCTCTCGCTCTCTCTCTCTCTCTCTCTCTCTCTCTCTCTCTCTCTCTCTCTCTCTCTCTCTCTCCATCCTGTAGATGATCATCCAACACAACTTCTGAAATGCAGGACATTAATGTGGAGTTTGTTGCTGGAGCAGTCTCTGCTCTTCTGGAAATCCCTTAATCTAGATGTTGAAAGATTGTAGTGAGGATTTGATTTTATTCGGCCTCTGGAACATTAATGAGGTCATATACTTGAATTGAATGGTGAGTTCTGCACTCCAACTCATTCTAAAGATACTGGATGGAGCTCCACTACTCCAGAGGACACAGTTCCACAGCTCCACAGCCCAGTGATGGGGGATTTACACCCCTCTAACCAATACCTGACATTTTTTAATATACAAACTGTGCACAGTTGAATGTATGGATTCATACTGAGTGCCGGATCAAGCAGGTGAATTCATTAAATCTAGGTTTTGGACATGTAATGAATAGTTCATGAGATTCTTTTAACGTATAGCACCGATAATGTTCTAAAACTGATTCAGCTGAAACATCACCTTTTAGACACATATTCACGTCATTAAATTTGGATCAACTTGGCTGCGTTAGTGAATGGTCTTTGTGTGTGTGTGTGTGTGTGTGTGTGTGTGTGTGTGTGTGTGTGTGTGTGTTGTGAGTTATTTCCCATTCTCCTCATGCTCTTTTTTTGCTGGATCAGATCCCACACTGTTGTGTCAGGGTCACAGGGCTGGGTAGGTCATTGAGGATGTTTTTCTAGGCCCCAGGAGCAAAGACACACTCTCTCTCTCTTATTCTCTCTCTCTCTCTCTCTCTCTCTCTCTCTCTCTCTCTCTGTCTGTCTCTGTGTGTGTGTGTGTGTGTATATAAGAGAGAGAGAAAGAGAGATGGACAAAACTGTCAGATGCATTTTTGTTCAAGGCTAAGATTTAAAGTAATGACAGAAATATTTGTTCATAATTATAAAGGTGTGACATGTATATACTAATAGGTATGTTGTATTTTAATATGTTTATTTATATTAACACACACACACACATACACACACACACACACACACACACATATATATATATATATATATATATATATATATATATATATATTGTTGTTTTTCCAGCTTGGTTAATGAAATATATTTTTACCTATGATTATTTTTGGTTATTAATCCACAACAATCATTGCACTTTAGCACACTTTGAATTCTTTTAAGTTTTAAATTTAAATTGAATTTTTCTTTGAATTTTTAAAAGATTATTTAAGGAAACAGACTAGTTTTCCTGTGCTACCAAAAGGCTTCCTGTGCTGTTCCATTTCTACAAAAAAAGGCTTATGAGCACTTGCTTAAAGAGGGTATAACGTGTCCTGTGCTTTAAAACTGACACATTTTAACTTGAAATTTATTCACACTGGATTGAAGTCAGTGTTACTCTCCAGAAGAAAAGCCCATTGATTCGCTTTTGCATTTTATTGTTTTACTGTGTTTTTCCTTCTGGTTCCTGTTTCTCACAGATCCTTCTGCTCCTCGCCTCATTACCATTAACCGATATTATTTGTCTTATTTTGATGAATCATGCACCCTCAGGAGAAGATTAAATAATAATTTCTCGTTGTTAAAATATATTTAGAGGAGAGTGACATATGCCGGATGGAAAAGTCGATTGCCTCTTAGTTCCGCTGCCTTTAGAGTGGTTAAATTCACTTAATAATTCAGAGATAAATGTGTGTGAGAAAATATCAGCTACAGGATACCAAGGGTTAACCTCTACATTTGTGATACATACACCAGGGAGACAGAGACAGAGATAGAGAGAGAGTGAGCGTGAGAGAGAGAGAGAGAGAGAGAGAGAGAGAGAGAGAGAGAGAGAGAGAGAGAGAGAGAGAGAGAGAGAGGAAGAAGGAGGGCGGGGGTAAGCAGGTTTGAAAGGAGTGACTGAAACAGGAAAAAGAGAGCTGGAAAGGGAGATAGAAACTCAGCAGGACAGAAGAAAGAGAGGATGAAATGAGCAGGAGAGAGTTGAGATTTAGGACGGAAAGTAAGAAATATAGATGAAGCAAGATGTGAGTGAGAGGAGGAGATGAGAGAAATAGAGTGACACAGACAGTAAGAGTGAGAGAAAAAAGAACGAGGAGTGAGCCACAGAGGAGCAAAAAGAAGCAGAATGAGAAATAGAGAAGGGTCAAAGAGAAAGGGGGTGTTGTTTGTTTTTTCTTTTCATGTTTTTTGTTTTTCCCTCTATGTGTTGGGCATCAGAAGAGATTAGAACCCAGTTGTTGTGGCACTGTTACTGTGTTTCCATGTTGCCTTGTTCCTGTTGCCATGGCAGTTTCCATGCAGCATCAGCAACTGTCTGTCAGTGTTGCCGTTGACACCGCTGGAAGTTGCCTAGCAACTGAGACCCTACATGGCCAATTATCACGTGAGCATCAAGACCCTTTACACATGAAAGCAGGGAGAGATATGAGTGTAAAGGACTGATTTTATTTCTCTTTTCTTCAGTAATAGGAAAATGCAAAGGGCCTCGTCATCACAGGGCCCATTGGAGAAATAGTATAATTTATCCAGGTTTTTTAAAAATGCCTTTTTTTATGTTTACATTTATTTTTGGAATATTTTTGAAATATTTATTCTTTGTTTTTGCAATTTATTATTATATATTCATCATTCGTTCATTCATTGTATGTAACCGATTATCCAGGTCAGGGTCATGGTGGGTCCGGAGCCTACTCGGGCTCACATGTCACAAAGCAGGAAGGGATGCCAGTCCTTCACAGGGCGAGACACCCTCACTTATTCACTCACAATTTTACACCTATGGACACTTTGAGTGGCCAATCCACCTATCTACGCGTATTTTTGGACCGTAGGAGGAAACCGGAACACCCGGAGGAAACTCACGCAGACACAGGGAGAAAACACCAAACTCCTTACAGACTGGCACCTGGAGTAGAACTCAAACCCACAAGCCAGAGTGCTGGACCTGTGTGACAGTGACCTTCCCATTAAAATTACTATTATAAAATGTAAATTATTTTTAAATACCAGCAGTTTATCCTCAAATACCAGCAGTCAATGTATCAGATATAACCTGTGCATTTAATTCATCATAGACTGTCCAGTAACAGGCTGGCTATGTTCTGTCCAGCCAATCACAAGAAAACTAATAACAGTATAACCAATCATAGGTTAATCAGTCAAGCGATAACTTATCATAGATTTAGCAATCAGAGTTGAACAAATCAAATGCTAATTAATCATAGGTTAATGAATCATAGACCGAAACTAAGTAATTATAGAATTACCAGGCAAAAGCTAATTAATCATAGTCTAACCAGTGGGCTATAAGAAGTACCATGCCTAACCATTCATAGGTCCTTAAAGGGAATGTCTGTTATTGTCTGGAAACTCAGTTCTCAGTGTTTTGTTTATGTTCATAAGCTCTGCGTCTTTTAAGGTGGAATGGTATGTTTGAGGACAAAACTGTTGTTTGTAAGTGGCTGAAGTGTAACTTGTCTGTAAGTTTTTAGTGTTTGAATTACCACAGAAACTTTTTGTAAGGTACTTTTTGTAACTCAGGTTGTTAAGTTTTGTAGCACTTTTGGTAATGCAGTAATCCGTCTCTTGTATTTAGAGACATTTAACCTAAAGTGATCCAAAACAGCAAAAATAAGTCAATATTACTCACATATGGAGCAGGAATATAGCAATATCCTCTTTCGGTTTGAATGTTTTGAGTTCCCCCCCATTGTCTTAAAGCTCCAAATGCTTGTAAACACATTAAACCATTTTCGAGAATGCAAACTGGCTGGAGAGCTTGTAAATGGTGAAGAAACATCTTTTGAATTTTATTAAGGCTAATTAAACACAGGCCCAACAATGCATTGCTAATCATTCATATTTTAATCCAAAAAATATCAGGTTAAACAATTATAAACTAAACAATTAAAACCTAAACAATTGTTGGCTGATGAAACACAGCTTGATGATGATTATATTTTTACAGTTTGTGTTGTTTCTCTGTTTATAATACTAACATTTATGATTAAAACTTAATGTATAAAATGAATGTATTAATGATGCAAAGACTGAACTGAGGGACTTTATCATGAAAGGTCTTATGGTCAAGGTCAAGTTTTACAGTCATGTCTGTCATGTGTTCATCTCTTTGTACAATGTTTGTCACTGTGCAGACTCAGGAAGAAAACTGAAGACGGTCTCTCTAGATTTCAACATTTATAAAAGCCTAGACTTTCTCCAGTGTGGCTTATGACATCATGGAAGATAGCAAATGTCAAAATAATGTGATTAAAGTAATTATAATAATGGGATTTATTCATTTAACACCATAAACTGACAATACCAGATATCCGTGGTGGGATCAGTGCACTATTATCAGAGGAAAAAAATAATTTACTTTGTTTTGACAGTGGCATTTCTGTTTTCATGTGGGTTTTTTTGTTCCAATCCAGTCTCAGGGGCATTACATTTAAGCGTGTGTGTGTGTGTGTGCGCGCGCACGTGTGGAGTGGTGAAAATGGCAGTAAACGCCTGTAGTGTGCACTGACTCGGACGGATTGAAATATGTCATGTGTCCTTCAAGCACTCTCTTGCTTTTGGATGCTAAGGTTTTACACCTTTCTCAAGACAAAAGATTCTATCTGAGTTCCTACCTTTTTGTTTTTGTTCTTTTAAGTGCTCTTTCTCTTTTTGTACTTTTGGCCAAATTTTATCATTATCACACAGTCCACTTTATCTGCAACCACCTTCTTGTTGGTTTGCAGTTTGCAGTTTTATACTTAACCACATGTCAGAAGTTTAGGAACAGCTTGACATAACAGCATTATGGTTTCTTTCTTTCTAAATGTCAAATGCCTTAATTATCTCTATATCTTACCCCTTGTGTCCCTGTTTTCTTTCCTCAGTCTCATTTAACTCTCACGTTTTGTTCATTTTTATGGCAATAATTGAATTGATTCAAATAATGGTAAAAATCTGAGATTTAATTATAAAAAAATATTATCTTGTGGTAAAATTTACCTGCACTCTAGAGATGGTGTGTTTTATACAGCAATAATCAGCCAGAATCTAGCTGCTTAGGGAGTTTTCAGCTGATAAACACATGACACAGCTTTAAAACTGAGAGTGAAGCTTCTGAAAATGTCAGCTTTGATAAAACACACTAGCTTTGATCGTTAAGATGTGTGTGTGTGTGTGTGCGCGCGCGCATGTGGAACCTAGATATATGTGAGTGAAATCTTTACACTTGCTCACTAGCTGCTGAAAGTATTCTGTAAATGTATAATATGTGAGGTAGGTTACTGTTGTTAAATGACATGTTCTGTCCCTCCAACACTTCTAAAGGTACTGGCAATGAATGCGTATTACTGTTGCTGTAATCTCTGAAATGACAACTGCAAACCATATATATGGTTTGTAAGTAAGTATGTATTATGAAACTAATGTGTGTAATGTTGGGCTTAGAGCTTCAGCACTGTAGACAGCGTCCAGTCCGGACATGTTAATAGGGAGCTATAACTCAGTAGAGTTAATATCAATACAGTTTACTGACACACAGTTTTACACATTCTCCATTGTCCCCAAGCAGCACAAAACTGCAAAGAGCATGCATAATCCACACTGAGACTGTTCACATTAACTTTATCAGCAGAATAAAGCATGGAATCAGTGTTTCATAATGGAATCTTCCAATGAAATGACTGTGCACCGTGTCACTGCCAATAACTGTGAAGTGTGTTTAAATTAGGAATTAGGTTCTTTTGTCAAAGAAAGATATTGTTTAAAGCTTGCACACATTACCAATCCATAGATTAGATACATCTGATTTAATGTATTGTGTGCAAATGTTTGGGCACCCATGAGCAAATGCAGATATTTCTCTATAGAGAACATACTTCAGCACTCTTCACTGCACATAAATACATGTAAAATGTGGCATGCACATGGGTGACTGTGAGGAGTGTGTTGTGTTCTCCCCGTGTCTATGTTGGTTTCCTCCCGGTGCTCCGGTTTCCTCCCACAGTCCAAAAACACACGTTGGTAGCTGGGTTGACAGCTCAAAAGTGTCCATAGGTGTGAGTGAATATGTGAGAGTGTGTTGCCCTGTGAAGGACTGGCACCCCCTTCAGGGTGTGTTCCTGCCTTGCGCCCAGTGATTCCAGGTAGGCTCCCGACCTTGGATAAGTGGATACAGACAATGAATGAATGAATGTATTAATATTTCTCAGCCTCCCTGGGAAAGTCTATGCCAAGCTGTTGGAAAGGAGGAACAGTCTGATGGTTTAACCTTGGATTCAGGAAGAACCATCTAGAGCAATAGGCTCTGGAATAATGAATCAAGTCTTCAGTGGGCATGGGAGCTTGCTACTCCATCCTACATGTATTTTGGGGCTTTGCAGAATGGATATGACTATGTTCATCAAAATGTTCTGTGGGGAATATTCTGGGTGCATGGTGCACAGAGTCAAGCAGTTAGATCCCGATGAGTTGTGTTTATATTCCCTGCAGTGTGTCAGACTTCATTACTGTGGTCAATGGACTCCATCAGGGTTGTGCCTTGTGTCCACTCCTGTTTCTGATATTCACAGAAAGAGTGGCAAGGCAGAGCTGGGGTCAGGAGGGCTTCTACATACAGAGGCCTCAAATGTGCACTTGAGCAGTTTGCAGCTGAATGTAAAGGAGTGGTTCTGTGGATTAGCACCTGCTATTTTTTAAGGCTATTTTCTCCTGTAACAATATGGCATGTTCCTTCAATGTAGAGGGTGAAAATCTAAATGATCCTAGCCCGAATTCAAGTATCTCAGGGTCTTGTTCATGAGTAAATGTGATAAGAAGAGGAAATGTAAGATTGATCGTAGGTTAGGTGCAGATTCCACAGTAACGTGGTTGTTGTACCTGACCATTGTGGTAAAGAGGGAGCTGAGCCATAAAGCAAAGTTTACCTGTCAATCTCTGGCCTCACCTTGCCCTATGGCCATATTTGTGTAATGACTGAAAGAATGAGACTGAAGATAAAATATTCTCCCTGATCAGGTGAGGAGTTCAGCAATTTGTAAGATCTCAGGATATAACTGTTGCTCCTTGGGGTTGAGTGGAGCCAGTTGAGCTGGTTCAGGCATCTGATAAGGATGCCTCCTCCTGGAGGTTTACCAGGCACGGCCAACAGGGAGGAGGCCTCTGGGTAGACAGAGGATACCCTGCAGCGATTATCTCTCCCAGCTGACCTGAGAATGTCAGGGGATCTCTGTGTGTGACATCACAGACTTCTTTGCTCACCCTGTTTGCAGCGTGGTGGGAAAGAAGGTGATGCTAATGAAGTTGATGATGTTGCTTTCCGATACACTTTGCAAGTAAATCGAAATTATGTGGAAATTCAAGGTCTTTTTTCATTATATGAAACAGAATTTACAATGGCACTTAGTGATTTGAATATAATCTATTTTATACTAAAGCTTTTTTTTATAGATGGCCCTCAAGTGGAGGACCCACTCCATGAAGCATAAACTTGTTCCTTCAGAGACTATAAAACAATTTGATTCTTTATCTCATTTGAGATTCACTTTAAAGAAAAGAAGCATAATAACTATTTGGCTGATTTTCAGTTGTAAAAATTGTGTTTGTATATTTCAGAGTGAAGTGTATTTGTGTTATTAATTACAGCTTGCTGCTCTCTGGTGTGTAATGCAGAGGTCCCTGGAGTTCCACTTCTTTACTTTCTGCTGCTCTAATGAGATTCTGTCTGTATGATATACACAGCATTATAAAATCACTGAGGAAAAGCAGCAGCAGCGGATTAGCTGTAAATAAATATATATCTTTCTAATATTGATTTCAGAGGTTTACTATGTTGTTTTCTGTCACTAGACTGAGCCTCAAATCAAAATGACCAATGCCAAGTGTTGGCTAAGAAATCCCCATCATTGGGTTGTGGATCAGCGGAACTGTGTTTTCTGGAGTAACCAAGCCTCGTTCACTGGCTTTGAGATAAGCAAAAGTGCAGAAATACTCTTCAGCAACATCAGCACCTGAACTCACAAGTTTTCATGTGGCTGAATATAGTCTAATTCTCACAGCTGTGTTCCAACCTCTAATGTAAAGCCTAGAACAGTAGAATCTGTAACTGCAGCAAAGGGGGAACAATCTAGAGATAAAAAGGTTAATTTCAGAAGAAAATCTGAATGAAACAGGGTCCATGAGTGTTTGGTCATAAAGTGTATAAGAAAGGCCAGTATTTATCACATGGCTAAATGCCGACTTTAAAATAGAGTGCTATAAAGAGGCAGAACTCTGGGGAATGAGTAGATACCTTTTTTCTTTATTGATTTTTTATTCTAATGGTCTGACAGCACTGTGATGTGTATATAGTTTTGTCTCCATTGAATGTGCCTGAGAACACAAAGCAGTCAGAGAAGTGTATTTATAAATTACCCCCGAAGTATGTCCAAAGCTATGTTTAGCCATTAGATGTCTAGAGTTATTAGGTTTATTTCACCATACAATGTATGGTGAAGAAGTGAGAAACAAGATGATAAAGGGATAGACAAGGAGAGAGGAAGACAATGAAAGAGAAACAGAGAGCAGAGAGAGACAAAGAGAGAGAAGGTGGAGTAGCACAGATAAAAACAGAGAGTAGGTGGTGAAGAAAGAAATAGAGACATAGAAAGAGGGAGAGGGAATTAGAGATTGAGCGGGGAAAGAGAGAAAACACTGCCATCCATGACCAGTTAAAGGTCAGCCATTTTAACTCTGACAGCTGCCGCATTGCTGAGGAGCTCCCAACTCAGCCCAGACACATCTGCTGTGTTTATATGTACTTGGTTATAGCCAATGAATGGTTTGGTTATATGCCTATGAATTTCTTCAGATATTACTGTGCCTCTGTTGCTAAAGAAACAGATCTACTTTCCTGGGACAGATTTACAATTTATGTTAGGATATTTCCCGGCGATGATTTGATTGCATTCAGCCATAAGAGCAACACTGGTGTCAGGAACTTGAAGTTTTGAAGTCTCGCACTCCAAATTGTTCAAAATGTATTGGACAGACCTCCATTATTCCAGAGAACACAGATCCACCGCTCAATAGCTCAGTGCTGGTTGGGATTTATACCTTTCTAATCCACACCTGGCATTCAGCCTGGGGATCTAATGATCATAGAACTGCTCCAGAGCATTCTATTCAGTTTCATATATATTTTTACAAGCTAATAACACTAAATACAAGTGATGTCAACAAATGTTCAGGCATACAGGGTGCATGATAGTGAATAATTCTTTCCCTCTATAATGAAGCAAACATTTTAAATAGTGGTTCTGTTACTACAGCAACCTTCAGGTTTACAGGATTCAGTATTATTTCTTCTGACCACCATCTGTGCGCTGAAATCACTATCTCATTTACTCTTCCCTAGTTTGTAGTGAACAGGGTGAGAATGAGTGGAAAAACAGTGTGTGGTATTGGGAATTTAATCAGACTCTAGTCTGTACCATTTATTGGAGACTGACTGAGAGACTATTTCAAGCATCACAGTTGTGCAGTAAAGATTCAGTACACTAGAGAGATTCTAGGTAGGCTCAATGCACACTGGCTTTTGTTAGAAAAACCTGCCTTGTAATTCAATATAATATAATATAATATAATATAATATAATATGGGGCGGCACAGTGGCGTAGCAGGTAGGGTTGCAGTCACACAGCTCCAGGGGCCTGGAGGTTGTGGGCTCAGTTCCCGCTCCGGGTGACTGTTTGTGAGGAGTTGGTGTGTTCTCCCCGTGTCTGCGTGGGTTTCCTCCAGGTGCTCCGGTTTCCTCCCACAGTCCAAAAACACACGTTGGTAGGTGGATTGGCGACTCAAAAGTGTCCGTAGGTGTGAGTGTGTGTGTGTGTCTGTGTTTCCCTGTGAAGGACTGGCGCCCCCTCCAGGGTGTATTCCCGCCTTGCACCCAATGATTCCAGGTAGGCTCTGGACCCACCGCGACCCTGAACTGGATAAGCGGTAACAGATAATGAATGAATGAATAAGTAATATAATATAATATACAATGAATGATCAATGGATTAAGAACACTTACCTTGTATCTACAATTTTGTCAATTTTTCTCAGTTCCACTCACCATACAGGAGCACTTTGTAGTTTTACAATTACAGAATGTAGTCCTCCTGTTTTCCTTATCCACATTTCACCCACTCTTCAGTGGACAGAACCCCCACAGGACCACTAATGAGCAGTTATGATTTGGGTTGTGGATTATTCTAAGCACTGCAATGACACTGATGTGGTGATGTGTTAGTGAGTGTGTTGTACTAGTGTGAGTGGATGAGACACAGCAGAGATGCTAGAGTTGTTAAAGTTTTACTGCTAGACTGAGAATAGTCCATCAGCCAAAATATCCAGCCCAAAGAGTCCTGTGGGTGATATCCCATGTCCCCTGGCAAAGGACTAGAGAATAACCAACACAAACTGTGCTGCAACAAATGAGATAGTGTCTCTCTGATTACAAGACATTTTCTTCACGTGCTTCGTATCTGAAATGATGAAGAATGACAAAGAATGAAAAGAATTTTAATTAAAAACTAAATTAAAAAAATATGTCTTTAAAGCATAGTAGGTGACTTAGACATGAACAAGCACAACACCATGCTATACAAAGGAGTCACCAAGAGCAGGAGGTATTGAAGGAAACATCTATGATTATGGGGAAATGCTGTTCTCTCTGGTTTTATTACAACTGTTATTTTTTAACTATATTTGACTGTAAGTTTTTATTTATTGTTTAAATTACCTCAGAAACTCATTTGTAACTCGAGTTGTTTAGTTTTTTGTAGCACTTTCGGTCTGTGTTTACTTTCTTTCAGTTAGCCATCTCCCGTTATTTGAAGACATTTCCACCTTAAGTAATAGCAAAAAGTCAATATTACTCATCTATGGAGCAGGATTAAAGCAATATCCTCATCTCAGTTTGTGCTTTTCAAAGTTTGAAATTCTCTCCATTGAATAAAAAAACTCAATGGATGATTTTTCTCAGTCATGAGCATAGAGAGAATGAAAGCCTAGTATTCTGGACTGAGGCACTTTGTTTTTTACCCATTTACTGACACTTGGCCTTCGTAAAACATTTTGAGCATGCAAACTGACTGGAGAGCTAGCAAAAGGTGAGGAAAAATCCAGAACACTCATATTGGAGTTGTCGCTTCTTACCATGTGTTGCTCTCGGGAGCTCCTGGGGGTTGTAGGCAGGAGGACGTGATGTGATAGATGCCAACAACACTTTCAAAAAAGTTTATGTTTACCACTGTGGAGCATCACTTCTTTTTTTTTTTTTTAACAACACTATGTATATATTTGGGAACTCAGGTGATTGTTGTATTTTAAAAAAGTGGAACATCTTTCCATTTTTTTTTGTGAATTGCATTTTGCTCAACAGCATGGAGTCTCAGTTATATTCATTTTCCTTTCTGGACTGGATCTGGACTATTTTAGCACGCCAGCTAATTTACTGTGTATCCATGCTGCTGTAATCCATGCCTAAATATCACAGCAAGTCAATCATGGATTTCGATCCACCGGATTTTGAGTGGCTCAGGACCCACCGTGACCCTGAACTGGATAAGTGGTTTCAGACAATGAATGAATGAACTGTAGATTAGAAAATTGCCATGTTCTTTGATATTGAGAAACATTATTCTTGAATTGTTGCACCTGTGCAGTCTTTCAGAGTATTGAATTATTGCTTTCTTAACTCTAATCATATCACTGACCTGTTGCTAATTAATCTAGTTTATTTTTTATATAATATTATTATTATTTTCAAAGCATTACTCAACATTAGCAGACTTTTGTTCCCCTCACCAATATTTTAACGTCTGTATCCACCTTACCATTAATGTGTGTACCTTAAAGGGGTTAAAGGGGTACCTTAAAGTTTACTCATTGGAGAGTCCACAAACTTTTGGAAATGCAATGTATACAGTGTAATATATCGTTAAACATGGCTCAGACAAATCTGTCGCCTACCGATTGATATCCGTGACGTCAAACAGCCAAACACAATTGCGAGGCAATTTTTTTCCCTTCAGTCAGATTAACCTTTAGCTTAGACTGAGCTGAGTTATCTCAGCACCAGAAGACAGCGGCGAACTGCTGCAAACAAGTTAATTTGAGATGTGAAAATATCCTGCTGAAAGGAGACTGCAGTCTTTTATTTAGAAACTACTGAAGTAAATTAAGAAAGTTAGCTAGGGTGACCAGGCGTCCTCTTTTACCCGGACATGTCCTCATGAACCCTATGCATATAGCTATTAAAGATAAAAATACACAATGAATATTTATTTAAGCTTTTTAATTTATATTTGTTGATCTAATCCATTATTATTTGATGTGAAACCAAAAAAAACCCTTGAAAACCTATAAATCAGTAATAGGAATATGTTTTTGCTGGGGCGGCATGGTGGCGCAACAGGTAGTGTCGCAGTCACACTGCTCCAGGGGCCTGGAGGTTGTAGGTTTGATTCCCGCTCCGGGTGACTGTCTGTGAGGAGTTGGTGTGTTCTCCCTGTGTCCGCGTGGGTGTGCTCCGGTTTCCTCCCACAGTCCAAAAAACACACGTTGCAGGTGGATTGGCGACTCGAAAGTGTCCGTATGTGTGTGTGTCTGTGTTGCCCTGTGAAGGACTGGCGTCCCCTCTAGGGTGTATTCCCGCCTTGCGCCCGATGATTCCAGGTAGGCTCTGGACCCCCCGCGACCCTAAATTGGATAAGTGGTTACAGAGGATGGATGGATGTTTTTGCTGATGACTCATAGTTTTCTGCCCAGAGACAGCGTGAGATGACGTCATTTGAGTCATAACGAAACTGAAAGTAAACGCCGTCTGCTTGTTTCTTTGCAGCGTCTTCTATTTTGATAATAGCGAGTATAATTACACCATTTCATGACGAATATGACACACAAATTTTGAAGGAGCACCTTGGTTTTTAGGTGTTTTTTCACACTGGATTACTCCCAGAGGCTTCACAGCACCGCGATGAGAGCGCTATTTTTAGAAACGGTAGGATCTGCGCTTTCTAACGGTATATGGAGCTCACAGACGCATTCAGACATTCAAGACTTACAAAGCTGGTTATATAAGGTGTGTTCTACCCCGCAAAATGCGGGGTTAGAGTTGTTTGGGTTAAATGTCCTTTTAGACTAAAATGTCCGGGCGGAATTTCACAAATGTCCGGGATTTAGTTTTTCTAGAGCTTACATAGAATTTGCGTTTCGTTCACAAACTAGTCCCGCCCTCCCCTACTCCGATTGGTTCGTTGAGTGAGAAGGGGGCGTGGTGAAGTAGTCTAAAATCTTTGGATTGCACGGTCTGACTGTAGAGCTACTGTTATTGGTCAGTCCTTGTTTACGTCAGGCAAAGCTCATGTACCTACCCCCTCCCCCTCCCATTAAACTTTAAGACATTTGGCATGGTATTTTTTTGATGTGGAACAGTTCATGGAACTGGCTCACTAACATTCACCCATATATTCTACATCAATCACTCACATATTCTCTCATTCATTCATGCATTCACTCTCGCATCACTCACCCACTCATATATATTCTGACTCTTTCACATACATTCACACTTACTTACACTGTCGTTCACATACATTTTCTATCTCATCTAATTTTTCCACTTAATCTTTTTCAGGGTCATGGTCATACATATCCATTGACTCACATTCTCACTCTCTGACATACATACAGCCTCACTCACTCATACAAATACACATACACTATTACTCACTCTTATTTAGATATTGCTCCACTACTGGCACCATTAATGCCTTCTCATAAAAGACTATCTGTTTTTTAACAAAGTGGATTTCGAGATATCCAATATTTGCTGGACACCTGCTCTTCAAATATCAAAGGTTTCAACAGGGAGTTGGTTCCATTTTACTGCAGTAACAGCTTATGTTCTGAGAAAGGATTAGGGTATTGAAATTTTCCTGTGAGGAGATTTAATTACCTCCAGTATCAAAATCATGTGGGCGGCACGGTGGCGCAGCAGGTAGTGTCGCAGTCACACAGCTCATGGAGGTTGTGGGTTCGATTCCCGCACCGGGTGACTGTCTGTGAGGAGTTCTGTTCTGTGAGGAGTGTGTTTTCCCTGTATCTGCGTGGGTTTCCTCCGGGTGCTCCGGTTTCCTCCCACAGTCCAAAAACACACGTTGGTAGGTGGATTGGTGACACAAAAGTGTCTGTAGGTGTGTGTGTGTGTTGCCCTGTGAAGGATGAGGATGAGGATGACCCCCTCCAGGGTGTATTCCTGCCTTGTGCCCTATGATTCCGGATAGGCTCTGGACCCACCGAGACCCTGAACTGGATAAGGGTTACAGATAATGAATGAATGAACAAAATCATAGTAAGGTCAAGTACTAAAATTGGATAATTCCCATCAGAAATGTACTGGATGGAGCTTCATCACTCCTGAGAGCTCCATAATCCATGGTGAACTTATGTGGCATCCCATTTAATTATTTCAAACCCTTTCTATATAGATCAAACTTGAACCAATTATTAGGGGTGTCTTCGCACATTTGGACAAGTAGGTAAAATTCACAACTGCAGCTTTAAGGTTTTTTAACCCCGCCCCCTCCTCTCTCTCTTCAGTGATCTCTCCCGGCGTTGTGTGAGCTGTAGTTGGTGTATTGTAGTTTCACTGAGCTGTAGTTTTTTCACTGTGTGCTTTAGACTCGTATCTCCGGTCGTAAGTAGGATGTCAGCCGTGCTTGGGCACTCCATTTCTGTGGGATACCTCGCGCTGCTGCGGTTGCAGCTGGACGCTCGTGCATAGGAGGCGAGCTCGCTCTCGGGAAAGCTGCTCCAGCTGTGCTGCATCCGCATCTGTAACTGCACCTTTCTCCAGCTGCTGCACCACTGCACACGGTGAGTGGATTTCATTCATCCGGTGTTCACTTTTATCATTATTGTTGTTGTCATTATTAGTATATAGGTTAATATTATTTTTATACACCTTGAGCAAAGTTGCACCCCCAGATGCGCGCGTGAGGAGGCTGTGGTAACGTCAGAGCCCCGGCGATGAGCGCATGACTGAAAGAATGATTGACTGAATGAATGAAAGAGTGAACGTTTGAATGATGATTTAAAGCACGCTTTCATTTGAGTGGCATCGCTTGCCGCGTGTCGCGTGCAAAAACGTGCCGTGAATGAAAATAGCACGCGCGCACAATGACTCGCGCAATGATGTAATGCACTACAGACAATGGCTGAGGATTCTCCTCAATTAGCATTCGAGTTGTAGTAAAGGCCTTTTGTGAGAAAGGTTGGGGTGAATAAAGGGCAAGGGCACGAGACCGGAGAGAAAAATTGACCTTATTTGGCGTTGGTTCTGTAGCACGAGCAATGGACCTGTAGATGGCCATAGGATGTGCTCTAGGACACGTACATACATTTATATATGGTTTAAACATACATGCAGGCATGTCAATTTAAAGATCTGTGCCTATATACATGCATTTATGGATAGAAAATTCATAGAGAATAGTTATATCTAACATGCACATGTGTGTATATATGAATTAAATTGTCATGCATATTTATAATGTACAGATAAAGACATATACATAAACATGTATATATTAATGAATTACACATACACATATTAACTAGGGTTGAATTATTTAGGGGGAATGTCCAATTCTGCTGTTGAAGACTATATGCATTCAGATTGATCACTGCTCATTTTATATACACACACACACACACACACACACACACACAGCTTATATTGCTTGTGTCCACACCTAACATATAAAAGTAAGATATGAACTAATGCATAATGAGCAGTTGTCCTCCTGCTGGATTTAAATGTTTCTGACAGTGCTTTGTTTCAGATCACTCCTTTTTTTCTTTAATAAAAATTATTCTGCTGTGTCTATTGCTGTGAAACATAGCTTCCATGCTGACCGAAGTGTGATTATTATGCGATGTTGGCCATTAATTTTTAACTGCTGATGGAGCTGTGATGCGTTTAATGTCAGTTGTGTGATGAGGTTACACTGCATGCTCATTTGCCAATGATTACAAGTAGCCATGCTAAGCTATGTCCCTATGACCCTGCTGTGTGTGTGTGTGTGTGTGTGTGTTGTTTTTCATTTTATTGCCCTTAACATTCTGTGAAAATGTCATGATAAGCGAAAATAAACTTAAACTACTTTGAAAGTAGTTTTTTCAGTAAATGACATTAAAACTTATGCATTTTTTCCATCTCCTGAAAACATAATATTTTGGAGATTAGAGGTTTTGTTCTGGCAGCAAAAATACGAATTTGGTAAATATTGTAAATAATAATTATAAACCAGCTACTGAATGTGTCAGTGTCCTTGCTGCAAGGGCTGTGGGGGATGGCATGGAGTGGAATGGCATTTCTTTCATTCCAGTGTGTGTGTGTGTGTGTGCATATAGACATGCTGCTATTTCAGCATGGAACACAAATGCTGGATATTGGTCCATTAATTCAGAATGTGCATAATTTAAGTGTCAATGAGTTTATGCATCCCTGTACGTTGTGTGTTCCTGCCTTGAGCCTATTGATTCTGGATTGGCTCTGGCCCTACCATTACTCTGAGCAGGACACAGTGGTTACAGAAAATGAATGAATGAATGAATGAATGAATGAATGAATGAATGCTTTCAGGTTTGCATTTATTCACCATTTGCAATTAAGTGTGTGCATGTATGTTTCACCTTTGTCATTAATTACACCCAAACTCATCACTGTTTATTCTAGCTGTATATTTAAAAATGAGTCGTAGTACAAATATATTAATATATTGAAAGTGGCTTAGATGTAAACTTACACCTTCACCTTCATACAATGGAATCAGATTTATGAATATGCCAATAGTCTCCAACTCTGCCTCTGGAGCAGCTGAAGGAAATGTATGCAGACACATGGAGAATGCACCAAACACACAGGGTTGGAGTTTCAGAGTAAAACTGCTCAGTGATTGTTTTGACTGCTTATTTTATATACTCAGACCATCATTCTAAAAAAAAATAGTAATAATTAGTAATTCCATATTTTCAGGAAAGATCCTCTGACTGTCACCTGGCTTGGCACAGTGGGGGTAAAAATGTGCTTTCTTCTAAAACATATGAGGTGGACCCACAGCTAATTATTAGCACCTGCTGAAGCAATGCACATTGGAGGAGAATTCCACATATCCAGATCTGTCACATGATCTGACAGGTAGTGATGGGGGGACATGTGGAAAGAACATAGTTCTACCCACACAGTGAGGCCATGTGTTCTCTCAAGGACTCCTGGACTTAGATGGATGAGGCATCACCTGGATTCAAACCTGTGCTCTCCAGGCGAGAGGACCCATATATAGTCAGCTGCAGCTACCACCTGGATTCTAACTTGTGACCTACAGGGGAAAGGGCTAATACTACAGCACTCAGGAGACGTTTCTCTCTCTTTTACAAGTAAGACAGTCTTTTATATTGGCTCAAAAAGAAGACTGGAATGCCCCCCTCTGTTTTTATTGGCTAACAATCAGACATGAACGGCCACAGCACAATTGTTCTGGCCACATCCAAAACAACACATTTTATCCTTCAAAAAATGCACTAATGAATGCACTTCTAAGAGTGGTGCTATATCGTTTACATACTGACTAATGTGGTGGTATGTAGTTTGTGATGCAGCCTCTGTTTTTGCTATTTGGTGATGTTATGTGCTCAAATGAAGAGCAGTAAAAAGTGACTAGCGAAGTTTTGCTAGGGTATTCCATAGGATTTAAACTCATTCAGTGAGCTTCATTCGCCACAGTAGTGCAGTTTAAAGTTGCTCAGAGAGCTCCGCTTGCCACGGCAGTGTGCTAAAATTTGCTTAGCATGCTCCACTAGCCACCCCAGTGTGATTAAAACTAGCTTGCATGTCCCCTCATCAAACCCTGCCATCCCTGGCTATTTTATCATACTCCAAAGTATTGTTTGGAAACTTTATGACAGCATGGGTAAATCCTGCCCAACCCTAGTATAATTATTCACACATAAGCCTAAGTTTACTATCCTCAGTGTCAAAGGCTAGGGAGTAGGGCTGTGGGCTGTGGATTAGTGGCAAAGCCTTCATTAAGTAGTCACGTTTGGGAAGTGTTGGAGTGGTCTTATTCTTGTCTTGTCTTTCTGCTTTTGTGAATGCTATCAAATACTCACAGCAATGTATAAATAATTAGTTGATATTGCATTCACAGAGATTGTAAATGTAGAATCTATTTTTTTTTTTAAATTGTTGCGTGAGCAGATGTCTCCAACATTTGGAGTGTAATATAGTGTAAGATGTATTTAGACTGAACCCCCTCACCCTTCTCTCCTCCTTGTGTCTATTCATCCTGACTGGGTGTAATGTGATCCTCCGAGGCTCATCATAGGTTTTAACTCAGAATGATGTTTCTCTGGCTCGATACCTGGCTCAAACATGGAGATGCGGAATTTAGGCACTTTTTCAGCCTTTTTGGCCAGTTGCCTGTCTGCCTACAGTTTCAGTGCATTAACTCTGTGCCAAGTGCTTTCCTCAGTGCCCTTGAACCTGTCAGGAAGCGTCAAATGGCTGTATCTTACCAGTAAATAGCCACCCGCACTTCCAAAGGACGCTAGGTTTGTACAAAAATTGAGGTTAGCTTGTCAGCAAATAATCAGTGATGAAGTTAAATGGAACATAAATATCTGCATCGTGATTATCACTCTTTTCCATTATTACTAATATTTAATTGGTATAGACTAGTCGTTAACAAATTCTAAAAGCAACTGACTGGGATACAAATCTCAGCTTGGGCAGGAACATCATGGTAACCACTAAAAGCCGACAGTGACCATGTAACCCTTCATTAACAAGTGCTTCCCTGTAATGCTTGTTACCGTTCCAGTACTAGTTCTTAATTCTACACTTTAGAAATATTCGTATATCAAAATTATTATTAGCATACAAAGACAATGGACACGGACAAAGAACGGTATCATATATAGACATTAGCCTACAATTCCCATATCAGTGCATCCCTAGTTATAACTGGGTTTAAACTGTGTTCCGAACTTTGTTGTGCTTTAACTTTAAGCTTTGGATGAGGCAGCAGTCTCTGAGGCCTGGAGTGCTGATGGAGGATAGAAGCAATGTTTGGATGTATGAAATATGAAATATGGATGGCGTTCTTCATCACAGCCTCAATGCTTCCTCTCTGCCTCTCTCCCACAATAATGCTGCGTCATTCTTCCACCATAGGCTTTTACCTTTCAGCTCCAGAGGTGAAATAAGGGCAGATACAGTACCTTGGTAAAGCATTTAGTTCCACTCCATGTTATCAGCATGTTCATGATTCTTAACAATGTATATTTTACCATACCCACGTAACTTTCTGTGGTATTTGCTGGATGACAACAATTCTTTTGGCTCATGAAATAATGAAACTGACTTATGTACGGCGAGGTACAATGCTGCAACTAATAATTATCAATGTAAATTGATTATCAATTACAAAACATGGATTTTCATTTTCAGACACACTGATAGATGAGGCCATAAACTTTATTAACTGTTAAAATTCAATTTTGTACTTTTTACACATAAGAGTCATAATGTCCCTGACAGTTAATTGCATGGTATTTTTTGCTGGGTGTTTTAAAAGCAACAGTTCAACCATGAGGTCAGCATGCCCATGTGTAATGGTGTTCTCTTGTATGATGGACCTCCATCTATTAAGAATGGGATGAGTGGAAGTGGTGTTTGTGATCTACAACTAAATGTCAACGGTCATTATCTGACTAATATATGAGGCTCTATGAAAATCCAATAGAAGTCTATCAGATCCTCATATGAGTGTTCTAATGTCTAGGGTAAAGTTTAACCCGTTTTACTGCAGCAAATGAGAAAAAACTCTAGAGTGATGCCCTGCACTTCAGGAGTACAATGAGCAGATGTTCACAAAAGGTTAATGGCAATATACTGCATTTGCTATGAGCTTATGTGTTCATAAGCTATAAAAACACATACATTTTGTGTGTGTGTGTGTTTTAGTGGGCATTGTGTGGTGGTTTTAGGGTGTAATGATGTAAGCGGTGTGATGTTTACAGGCTGTTGTGGGAGTTGGTGCGAGGCTCTTCAGCAGGTGTCTGCTTTTGACGTCAATGTGCGTGCGTGTGTGTGTGTGTGTGTGTGAGAGAGAGAGAGAGAGAGCGAGAGAGAGAGTGAGAGAGAGAGTCAGAGAAAGAGAGAGACTAAAAACTGAATGAATGTTCGCAATATGGTTCTATGCTACAGGTAAGGGCTGTGTTTGCTTATAGTAGAATGTGTGTGTGTGTGTGTGTGTGTGTGTGTGTGTGTTTGAAAGCCTGGAATATATATATATATATCACAGACAGAATTACTATTTCATCAGATGAAGTTAAAGTTGAGGAACTGAAGGCATCTGATGGTATGGAGACAATTTCTGATGGGAAAGTTAAAGTTATATACAAATGCTCAACCAGGTTTGTTGTTTTTGTCAAGGTACAAAAACCCCTAAAATCAGCATCCCTGTAGTGCAGGTTCCTCTAATATTAATTCCAGGACTTGAAATGCATTAGGTATCCCAGAAGGCAAGACTAGCCGGCATATATCATGGTCATCCAGAATTAAACACTGCTTTGCTGGTTCAGACAATTTTTCTTTTTAGCAAAAGGGAGAAAAAGAAAATTTAAGGAAAAAATCTATCTACAATTAATTACTGAAATAAAATGAATTGTGGGTAGGATGTGGACCCACTGTGACCCTGGAGAGGAAAAAGAGGTTGCAGAAAATTAATGGATTCATTCAAGGTCTATAACCACTAATCCAATTCAAGGTCACGGTGGGTCTGGAGCCTACCCGGAATCACTGGGTGCAAGGTAGGAACACACCCTGGAGAGGACACCAGTCGGAAACCCACGCGGACAACACACCACACAGACAGTCACCCGGAGGAAACCCACACGGACACGGGGAGAACACACCACACTCCTCACAGACAGTCACCCAGCGCGGGACTCGAACCAACAACCTCCAGGTCCCTGGAGCTGTGTGACTGCGACACTACCTGCTGGGCCACCGTGCCGCCCAAAATGAATTCAATTCTTTCTATTTATTTGCCATTTTCACTGAATACTACACTGGAATAAGTGAAACAGCTATAATTTGTTTGGTTGATCTTATGCTTATCTAAACTAAACATTTGTTTTGTACAGCTTCATGCAAATTTTAGCTGAATCCCAAATGGCTCCTGCTTTGTTATTCAGTGTGATATATATATATCATGAAAACATTGTAGACCTTAATCAAAAGTAAATGTTCAATAGGGAGTGATGCAAGCTGTGCAAACTTTTTTTTTTTTTATGACATTCACAATTTGGTGCAGAAACCATGAAATAATGACATGTGGAGTAGGGTGTGATTTCAGATTCTGCATTTTTTTTAGAAAGCATGAGAGCTTGAGTAAAAACCCCAAAAGCAATCCCACTTAATGAAAAATGCAGCCTAATAATAAATTAACTTGGTGCCTACTATGTTGATGGCATTTTCTCCCCCAAAGATAACACAAAGAATTTCCAACAATGAACCCTGAACACCCACTGTAACAGCAGTGCTTCAAATACTGCACTAAAAACCTCAAACCAATGTAAAGGATGTAACTTGTTGTTACCTTGAAATTACCCAAACCATTTATCCAAGCAGCTGGATAGGCAAACCCTATCATATTGATAAAACTGAACTCTTATTCAATGAATGAAATGCCTTATTCTAGATTTACTCCAGAGAGTTGGATGAACTTGAATTTGAACAGACTTTTTCAGATGGAATTTTTCAAACTGGATTGCAAACTAGTTTCTAAACAATCATACTTCAGCTTTAATTAAATGTATTTATATTTAGAGATGCTTGTCTTTATAATTCAGAGAATAATAACATTTCTGAATCACATGTACACACTTATATTAAGAGAGCTAGAAAGGGAGTGAGTGATTGAGAGGGAGAGAGAGAGAGAGCGAGAGAGAGAAAGAAAAGCTCAGTGATTGGGTGTAGTGATTGAGAGGGAAACCCAGATTCTTTCTTTCTGAATAATTCATTGATTGGCATATGGCACACTCCACCTCATTCATTCATCTTTGCATCCTCTCCTCTTCTGCCTCAGCTCCAATCCTTTTCACAAACACACACACAGACACACACACTAGCTGAAATATCTGCTCTGTGTGACATATCCGTTTGTCATTCAGATTTTTCTCCTGAAAGATGACTTCGCTGATTTATCTTCTTGTGTTGGGATTAAATAGTCATTCATTTTACACAAGTTCAGTATTTTTTTACCCCTCTGGAAGGATTGCGAAAAATACTGTTATATTCTATAAGGAAAATCTCAACACCACTCTATAGTGGTATTATATATAAGGTGGGGGTGGCATATAGTCTTTCAGTCTTTTTGTAGACAAAGATTTACATATTATCTCCACAGAAAAACAAAAAATGAAAAAAAAAAACATTCTGAAAATCAAGAAAAATGTTCCTGAATATTAAATAAAACATGGATTTCTTTATCTACAGTACATAATATCATTAAAAGAGTCAGAGAATATGGAGAAATCTCAGTATATTGTTACAAGCACTCAGTTCAAAAGCCAGCGTCCATGGTATTATTGGGGTGGATTAGTGCACATTGCATTGGTGACTTGCCCATCTATATAGGCACTGCTAATGTTGAAAAAGATATACAGGCAGGCAACATGCTGCCACACGGAAAACATAATTTTCTTGCTTATGTCAGTAAAACAAGGCTAATCCACATTCTGTATGTAGTAAACCAGCATGGTTCCTTAGTAAAAGAATCTAAGTGCCAATCTAATCCAGACCTGTCACCCACGGGAAACAGTTGGTCAAAACATTTCACTTTCAAAACTACAGCAAATGGTCTCCTCAGTTCCGATACATTTCCACAGTGTTGTTAAAGGTAGGGGTGATGCAATACAATGCTGAACCATGCCCCTGTCTGAACATTTTTGGAACATGTTGCTGGCATAATATTTAAAACTGTCTAAAACTTTCATAAAAATGTCTTAAATGATTTGAACATCATTGCATTTTACATCTTATATACATCTTACTCCTGGTCCCAAATATTTTGGATATTGTAGTTTGTACATCAGCACAATGAGCAGCAAAAATAAGTTTAATGAAGACAAGTAATTGTGGATGTAAATTATTTTAATAATATATATGGAAATAATGTACACTTTTAAACGAGTATACCACTTTATTTTAGTGTACACTGAAATTGTAAAATTCTGTCATCAAGATGCCTTATTTTGTTGGCCTGCCATATCACTTGTCTTACAGGTGTCTCGGGCATTATTGACCTTCTTATTATAGGTCCTTGACAAGCTTCTGTGCTTCATATCAATGTCTTGTTTTACATGTGGCAGTTATTATGTGATATTGTGGTACAGAAGAATGTAGTGCTAAGCTAATAATTGTAGAAATGACAGAACACAAAATTGTAGTTTTAATTTCAAGGTTTTGTGTGAATTTGTTAGTGTTTGTAAAATTGTAAGGCATTAATTTTAAAGCATTCAGCAGGATTTGGATGCATTCGCAACATGTCTCAGCTTCAACCTCTTTCCACTCCAATTTTCAATTCTGTGGTCATCAGAATACCGTTAAGAGCCAGGGCATGAACATTAGGACCCACGTAAAGTATGAGCTTTATTACAGTTTGACCAATGTAGCGCCACAGTCAGAGGTGGAAGAAGTGTCACCCAGTCTACTTTTTGCAAAGAGGAAACACCTCAGCAGTTATTAGTTTGAAGTGTTGGCTAATTCAAATAATGTCACTGCTCTTTAAAATGGCAATTATCTGGCAGTAACAATATTTTTCCGATGTCATGCAGATGCAAGGTCCGATAGCAACATTTTGCAACTCAACACATGTTTTTGATGTTTTTTCTTTTCCCTTACTCCCAGTAAGGGAATCTCCTTCCATTGCTTAAGGCAGAGTTTGTGACTCAGGATAGAGAGAGGGAGAGAGAGACAGAGAGAGAGAGAGAGAGAGAGAGAGAGACAGAGAGAGAGAGAGAGAGAGAGAGAGAGAGAGAGAGAGAGAGATGTTGCCCAGAGGCATTTAGGGGTGAAATGTTGATGATTATTAGCTAGCTTTAAGCACCCATGTGTCTGTGGTTCTTACGTTTGCCATATTAGAAAGGGATAGAATGAAAAAAAAAAAAAGAGAGAGAGAGAATAAGCGAGCGAGAGAGGGAGATAGAGAGAAAATAAGCTGCTGTATACATTTGCAGATTGAACAATAAGTTCTGGGATAAATATTATTTCTGACTCAGAAATAGTCTTTACTGGACAAGACAAGTATTAATCTTTGTTCGATATAATACTGTAGACACAACAACATCTTTTAATCACTCCAGAGATAAAACTTCTTTATTCCAGCTATCTAGATCAGGGGAACCTGCAAGCTGTGGGCAACATGCAGCCCTCTGCTTAACCATTTTTTATACCAAGAAAATATTTCCTAGGATTTTATTGGTAATAAGATCAGGCTTTCTGCAACAGCCGTTGGATTTTGCAAAAAATAATTAGCACTATGACTGGCTGCTAGAACCATAATCCGGTGTCTTAATCTATGGAATCAATATGTGGATAAGCCCTCACAATCCTCAAGATAAACTATATAATAGATAAGAAATATATCAAACCATCAAACATGCAAATTAAGTTACTCTACAAGGGACTGTATAAACAGACAAAATTAATATGCTCAGTAATAATTTGGTTTGGCTGTCCATCAAGATTATTTTCTAACTGAGGCCAAATATTTAGCAGAGCAACAGAGGTGAGTTTCATCAGGCTGGAGATGGTGTGTTTACTGTGCTCTTCTCAACCAATGAGAAGAGTGAGACTAGGTTGGATAGTAGTATTGCCTGGTAAGTAGTGATTTGTGATGTGTTGGTTCATGTTAAATAGGGCTTGTCTAGGCTGGATAGTGGTATCCCATATTAGATAGTAGTATAGTAGTGGTGGTCCAGGTGGTGTTGCTCACAGAGGAAGCAGCAGTAGCAGCAGCCTAGGAGCTGCTGAGTTATGTAAGCACATGGAGCACTGGCCCACTAAACAGGAGATGCGTGAAATCTAGAGCACCCAAAGCTCAGCTACCCAAGACATGGCTGCTTTAACACACACACACACACACACACACACAGTCACAGAAAACTCTGCTCCTCAAGATGTGTTTGCCTCAGTCAGAAAACCCTGAACTGGCATGTAGTCATGCTCTGAGTGAGTCAAATTCATGGTTACACACCCCACACGTGCACACTCACACACAAAACATATACACACACAGAAGCAACCACAAATACACAGCCACACACAAGTATGTCACAGCCATAAGAAATCCTCCATTCTCTACTGTCTCCCTTTTGGATTGTCATAGCAAAACAGAGAAATTCATGACATCTAAGCTAACTGACACTGATGAGGCTTGCATCTATGCTGAAATGCACACTCACCTAAATTATATGATTGTTCACACACACATTTTATACATTCAATGTATATTTTATTTTATATAGATACTGGCTTTCTTTACATTTACCATCTATTTTTGATGCCTTATTTTTTGTTTTTAAAAATGAATATGATCTGAAGCCTACTTATATTACCACTTAATTCTCCCTCCTTTCAAAAAGAGTATCACTCATTTCTGCAAACCAATTATTCTTGGACGTTCTGCCGTCTTGACTAGAGCTCAAGGGTGACTGTGCCCTAGCAGTAGATACCCCAAGACTAAATATTTGTCAGGGGTCTTCCTTTCTTTGTTGATGTCCTGTTTGAAGGTAGTTCTGCTCATGTTCCACCCGACACTTCAGAGCTAACACAGCTACAAGCTGGAAAAGGGCAAAGGCAGGAGTCACACAAGCAAGAGGTGTTGTCAAGATGGAATTCAACACCGGTGTTAAGAAGGACCACAGAAACATTGTAATAAATGGCCCGTCTGTGTTGCTCTGTAAGAGAATTGTCTCATGTCTTGGAGATGTTAAGCTACAAAAAAAAACAAGTCTATTGTGATGAGGCTCATTTTGTTCACACATATGTCTATTGCTAAAATTACTTCCTTTAAATAGGATTATTTGTACTGTAGGGTTATATATGAGCAAATAAAAAAAAATGCCATTAGCGAAACAATATGAAGCAATTAATCATGCATTAATCCAGTCATCGAACACCCTTACATATGATGAAGATGTGGATTTTCTGTTCTTGAAATTGTACACAGACACACACTCACACACACACACACATACACATACTGTGCGGTGATCCTAACTGGATTAGACAGCCGTCCACTCTGTGGATGTACAGTCACATACAGTCAACAGACAGCTGAAAAGTGCCTGTTCACTGTGGTTAATCACCCTCTGAGACAACACACTTCTGTTTATATGTTGCTTCTTTTACATGGCTAAGAATTTCCCATGATTTCTTATAAATGTCAGATGTTTTGAGGCTACAGGAGTGTAATTTTGAGGATGTTCTAAAAATCTTACAAATAAAAATGTGAATATAGATTTTTTTGTTAATGATGAATTTATTTGTAAATTCAGCATCAGTTGGGTTCTTTTTTACACACAGTTAGTGTAATCTTTGTAGTAAAATATTAAATGAAATGCTCTGGAATAGATTCACATAAGTCCATGAGATTGGGGGCTATAGACTTATTTATTGACATATAATAATTGTTAGTGAGAATGTTTGAGGATGTTGGAGAATAGTTGGTGTTTATTGAGGAAATAAAATGGTGCTTATTAGTGAATAATGATGTGTGGTCCGAGGACATTAATAAGAAGCTGGGTGAATGTGTTTATTTTTTGTGTTTGTTTATTCAGGAGAAGATGATGTGCGAAGTGATGCCCACGATCAGTGAGGACACGGCGATGAGCCAGCGTGGCTCTCAGAGCAGCGCCTCAGACCCGGACTCTCACTTTGAACAACTGATGGTAAATATGCTGGATGAGAGAGACCGTCTCCTAGACACTCTGAGAGAAACTCAGGAGAGCCTGGCCCTCGCTCAGCAGCATCTGCAGGACGTTATCTACGACAGAGACTCGCTACAGCGCCAACTCAGCTCTGCACTGCCACAGGTAACAGTATATTTAAAATCTGTGGAACACACTTCCTCAAACCAACAGATGTTTAGAGAGTACATACATAATATTTTTTCAAGGAGCAAATATAGCAAAACAGGGGCTATATAAGTGCTAAAGGGCAATTTGATCCCTCTTCTCGTGTGAGCTGCACTTGTAGAATAAATGTAGAAGTGTATAAATAATCACAATCATGAATACTGATTGTTTTTTCTTAGTGGTAGATCTGAATTATTGCTCCTTTAAATCTTCCCTTTTTACCCCAGCACTCCCATATATTCCCATATATTTCACTAATAATCTTGGGTTTAGTCAATTCAGGACCTCTTCTGAAACCCACCATTGGTGGACTTTTAGGTATGCTTGGGATCACTGCCCTATTTGAATGTACAAAAACCCAAGCCTCAGATTCCTAACAGAAGGCATGAGGTTTTCTCCTGGGAATTCCAGATACTTGATAAAATCATTTTACCTTCCACATGCTGCATATTTCTCTTGCCAGAAGGAGCAAAAGCAGCCACAGATAATCAAAGATCCACCGCTCAATGTAGGTAGGGTGTTCTTTTTAGCCTATGCTTCATTTGTCCTCATCCAGACATACCGCTGATCCATAGGCTTGAAAAGATCCAGTTTTGTTTAATCTCTCCACAGAATAGAGTCCCAAAATATCTGTAACAACTTTATATGGTTTTTCAGCATACTGGAACCAATTTTTTGGGCTTTTGAATCAGTAGAAATGTGTGTCATGGCGTTAGGGTGTGGAGAAGTGTGGTATGTGCTTTACTGTGCAAACTGACACCTCAGTGTCTGCTGCCACCAAATCTTGCTGCAGGTTTTTTGCAGTCATTAATGGGTTCCTCAGGAATGACAGCAATGATAGCTTACTCTGTTTATTCCAGATGTGGAAGCAGCAAATTCACCAGTGTTAAATCAACACTATTAGTGCTAAATTAACACTGTTAGTGTAATAATTTAACACTAATAGCGTTGATTTAACACTGGAGAATTTGCTGTGTGTAGCTAGTGTTCTTTTAACCTTGTGAGTGCAAATATATTCAAATTCATATGTAAAAGTGTTAATGCTGACACTGTTGATCTTCTGAGTGAAAGTCAAATTACACACCCTCTACATATCTTCATCTTACACAATAATAATTGGTTTTTAAATCTCATAACTGGATATTTTAATTTTAAGCATCATTGTGATGATAACATAGCCCACTACAATCACTATGCTCACGTTTATAATCAGAGTTGGCAGCAATCTTCTCTGCAGTGATACCCACCATCATGTTCTTTCAGTGAAGCAGGCTGAGCATTGGCGAATCCTCAGTGCATGGTGCGATGCAGTATGCCACGAAGATAGCTCCTCCTATACATTAGAAAATCTGATTGGACTACGGGTATCTTATTAGTGGACTGTATGAACTATTTAAGGCAGAATGGAGTATCAATTCCACTTTACACCATGCAGCAGTTGCTTTCTGGCCACAAGAATGTAACCTCTGCCTCATTTAAGGTGGAACCGAAGCACCAGCAGCTGTACCACTAAAGTTAGAATGGAAAATTAGCTGTTATCATTAATGGTTACTTGCAGAATATACTAGTTTTTACTAAGCAAACGGTTTACATTGTATGGTTTAGTTACATATGAAATTGATGTGCCATTGTCACAGAACCAACTCTTGTATAATAAACAATAATACTGAACAAACTTTCGGAAATTAACAGTCAGGTGAAATGGAACAAATAAATAACTTTTGGATAGTTATGCACTCAGGCATGGCCTCTTTCAGACTCGCACCAAGCAATGAATAAGGGGAACATTGTGAAACCATAGAGCATGTAGAAATTATATTTGGTTTATTGCCATGTTCATCCTCATGGGAGCTGGTTGCGTTTTAGTTGTAATTCCTTGTAAATGTATTTTACATATTGTCATATTTAGTTAAAATCATTGCACATTATTTTGGTTCCTATTTTGTAGCCCAGAGACGTGGGAAAAGTGATGGCTTATGTAATCTCCCCTAAAGCCAGCTTAGCTCTCTTCTAGCTGCAAAAGTGTGTCAGTAATTCTAGTCACAAGTCCTCACGGCTCTCCTTCCAGAAGTCTCCACTGTCTCACTGGCCATGAAGGACAAAAGAGGACTTTGGTCATGGCAGCCTTCTCTTTCTCCAGCTAATCCTACTGCTTTTGGTGCAAGCACTGTTTGTTCAGAGTATTATTATATGTGAGGCAATATCACTGGGAGTTAGAGTAAGTCTCTGAAATCAGAGATTACGTTGGCCTTTGGTTGGCTGGGTGCACTAGTGGGCAGTATTTGTTCCTCAGTGTAGCTAAACAGATTAAATATATATGTACAGATGCTGTATATCCATGCTCATACAACATTTCTTCTGGAAGTAGGGGTTTTGGTAGTGAGTCCTCCACCACCCCTGTATAATGCCTGAGCTTTGTAATATATTCTTCTGGGAAGGCTGTAGAGTAGATGTCAGAACATTGCTCTGATGATTTGTTTGCATTCACCCGCAAAGCTTTTGTGATTACTAGATTATTAGTTCTGAATCACAAACTACAACTTATCCCAAATGTTTAGTTTGATGTAAAAAGATTTTATTAGAAGTTATTTTGGAGCTTTTGGTGTGTTCATCATGAAAATTCCACCCATGTGAAGGACAACTGCTGAGTCCAGAAGATGTAATAAACTAAAAATTCACAGTTTAGTTGTTTTGTTGTTTATATTATTGCCACATTATTATCTAAATATATAATAATTTATGTTTATATCCTCCCCTTATATGATGAATGTAATTTGCAATTATTAGTATAATTGTTGCCACTAATAAAACTAATTGGTTCTCTTGAAAGTGTGGGTTGTGTCAGGGCAAAAAAAACCCTCACAAAAACAGACACTTAAAAATCCACAAAAATGGAGATATGTATGTTTTTCTTTAGACAACGACAAAATGTATTGCTGCTCTTTAATCATGTCACCATGCCCTTGTGAAAGTAAACACCCTATTTTAGACGGTGTAAAATCATATTTATTGTACCTGGCAAAAATAAGACTATTGCTGATACATGGCTGATGAACTGGTTGAATGCCTTTGGCAGATATCATGTCTGTATAAATATGTTTTATCTACATTAACCTTGCCAAAAATAATAATCACACTCTAACTTTTATTCCTTGGACCACCTTTAGATTTGATTAGAGCGCACATCCATTGTAACACTCTTTAGACAAGCTATGAAATGTCACAACATTATTTCTATCCAAAGTTGCATTACTTTTTGGCCGAGATCTTGTATTGACAGTTGGCGAATCAAACCACTTTGTGCAGTCTTCTTCAACATTTCCCAAAGACTTTCAATTGAGCTAAGCTCAGGACTAATTTATTGTGTGAAAAGGATTCTTCAACATTCCAGAACCACAAGTTGAGCTCAGTGAGTTTTGGCATTGTCTTGCTTGTGCCATCAGGGAAAGAAAAAATCCATTGAAAGGATAATTTGGTCTTTTAGTACATTCATGTACTCAGCAGACTTCATTTTATTGCAACATAATGATGCTGAACCTGGACCTGACCACTTAAAGCAGCTCCTGATCATAACACAGCCTCTAGAGGCTTGTACAGTGGGCACTATGCATGACGAGTGCTTTGCTTCATGCACTCCCCTTTTAACACTGAAGCACCAACTGCTCTGGAATTGTTTAAATCTGGACTCATTGGATCACATGATCTTTTTTCCATGGATTCAGAGTCCTTATGCTGCCTAGCAAATTGAAGGCTTGTTTTCTGATCAGCCACAACTACTAGTGCCTTTCTTATCATTGAGTATAAACATTATACAAATGGTATTAAATATTATTGAAATGACATTCAATGTATTTTTTTTTTTGATTTCACAATACTTTCACATTATTGGGGTTTCAGCACTAAATATTCCAAATATTAGTTGTGCATCAAACTAGGGCTGCAACTAATTTTTATTTAATTAATTGATTAATCTGTTGATCGGATTTTGGTTCATCAATCAGTTGGTTTATTTGAAGAAAAAAATACACAATACTCAATGAACTGAATAATCAATTAAATGATAATTATTTTGTGTAAAACATTTGGTGCAAAATAAACTCCAAATTGGACCCCTGTGCTTGATTCCATCTATCAAACTCATCATCATGTCATCAGGCCACAGGAAAAACATCTCATGTACAGTTTATTCTGAACAGTAAAAACAATGTGGGACTAGATGTTTGGTCCATCTTCTCCTTTAAAAGTTAAAAGATGTAAGAGATGGAGTGTTATTCACTGCCCTACTTTCTCTGGAGTATAATCTGAAGTAGAAGCTGTGTTCAGACATTGAGTGTCACGCATGAATTCTTCCCAACAAACCGTGCTATCTCCAGGTTGTCTTGGAAACATTCTTAAAGTATATTAGGCAATGTCTGGAATAGTTATTATTACTACTGTATGTACAGCATTTATCTAATATTTCTGATATATCCTAATGTAAACAATGCATCTCCATATGTAATATCTTACTATATATAATATTGGAATAATATTCACAGATCTTGACATTGTTTGGAAGATGCTAGGATGGGGACCCAGGGGACCCTAACTGTAACGGGATGTTCAAAGTGGTTATGCATTTTGTTTGAGTTAAACATTAAAGTCTATTAATGTCCATTCCAGCAGAATTATTCACCAGCAAGTCTGAGTCGAGCCATATGTCTGTGAAATGCAAAATAAAATCTTAAGTGCAGCTGGGGCCCTAAGGTTTGAGTAGTGGTCTTTGGACTGAAAAGTCACTGAATCAATTCCCAGTGACAACAGGAAATTGGAAGGTAGGGAGTGAAAAGACAGCACTTCATCCTTCCTCAACATCCATGTCTGAAGTGCGTTTGTGTGTGTGTAAATCATGAATTTTAAGGTGAAAATTATAGTTAGACATACGGTTAAAACGTGTGTTTAATCATTTAATAGGTTTATCACTTGGTTGAGTCTTGGACTAAGAAGCCTCTTGCTGCAGAGTGGGACAGCCCACCTCCAATGCTGCCATCTCATTTTACATTAGAAGCCACACCTGTGTTCAATACATCTTCACTCCCATGAAACAAAACATTCAAACCGAAGCAGAAATTTATTAAAGTAAAAAAGCATTTTACTTTTAAAGCACCACATATTACAAAAATAAAAAATTAAATATAAGATTTCAATATTAGGGGACCGCCATGGCTTTATGTTTGGAGAAGCAGGCTTGGAACTGGAAGGTTGTTAATTTGATTTCCACAAACAGCAGAAAAATTTGGGGCTAGTGCACTAGTGTGTATGTGTATGTGTGCATGTATGTGTGTTTGCGGGCAAGAATGGGTTAAATGTAGAAGACACATTTTTTTGTATATTGTACAATGACAAATAAATGTTATAATATATATATATGTTGTGTGTTATATATTATATTGTAGTCCACGGTGACCTTATATTTTTGAAAAATTACAACATTAATGCCAAAATAATGATGATTTTATTCTAAATATAATTAGGAATATATTATTAAAATATTCTATATGCATCTATATGCATAAATAAAGTGCCAAATGGTGCATCTTGAACAAACAACATGATCCACAGTCTTGGGTTGGATTCAGGCTTGTTTGGAAGTCCAAACCTCAAACCTGCCTTCCTACAAGCCGCAGCCAGACACACTTGCTTGGACCTGACAACAATAGAAACAGCATGAGTTTGAAAATGAGTGCAGATGCTGAGGCATCAGGGAAGTCTGTTTGCCTGTATTATTATTTTTTTCTTTAAAATCTGACCGAGTTCAGAGCAGAGTTGTGTGCTCTGCCAAGAGCAGGAATCCGACCGAGATTAAACCAACTTTTTTGCCGTTTGAAATGAAGCCATGTCTTGTATTTGAGGGTTATGTTTTAAAATTTTTGTGTACTGGGTAGTTATTTTCTTTTACTATATTTTATTACTTCTTTATGTTAGGTCACTATACCTCATGCACACTGCCATTACAGTTGATATTTTATCTTATATGGTTTATAGAGTTTTAGAGGATTCACATTGTTTGTTCCATCTTATGCCGGGATCAGACTACACAAATGTAGCCCGATTTTGGCACGGTTTTGTTGTAACAGACGAATTTCCAGTGTCGGAACCGAATATGGGCGTCTGGGACAAGTAACGGTCGTGTTTTTGTCTAATCTGAGTCTGACATATCCTACAGCATGTTCCTTGGCCATGACCAATAGGAAGAGAGAGCGCTGTCTGGCACACAAATGTAAACACAGAGCAAAGAAGGGGGAGGCTGATGCTGCAGCTGTCAGGTGGAAAAATGAAACTGAGGAAATGCTCTTGACATGTTAACACATCACCTCAAGTTTTCTTTGCAGGAGACAGTCTATTCTCTCCTCCTCAGAATACACAGGAATGGGTCTACAATCGTGTTTTCTTCTTCTTCTTCCTTTTGGAACACAAAACCACCAGCAGAACACACAGCGCTTCTGTAGCTGTGATTGACAGTTTCTGGACCCGCCTCCAGGAGAAACTCAGAACCCGTGACAGTTACACGAATGAAGAATTCAGTGTCAAATGTGTAGTGTTGACATTCTCCCGACCAAGACACGGCACAAATTTATAGCGCTAATCTGACATAGTGAACGTTGTGAAAGTATTGTGTGTAAATATTATGTAGTCTGATCCAGGCATTACAGATTCTAGGGTGATCCACTTCAAATTTTCTTTGACATTCTGTATTTAAAAAACATATGAATTGCACAGATTTCATTACATTTTATGTACTAAATACAATCATTTCTTTAATGTTTGTTATTTAAAAACTCGTAGTTTATTCATTCATTATCTGTAAGCGCTTATCCAGTTCAGGGTTGCGGTAGGTCCAGAGCCTACCTGGAATCATTGGGCACAAGGCAGGAATACACCCTGGAGGGGGCGCCAGTCCTTCACAGGGCAACACACACACTTTTGAGTCGCCAATCCACTTACCAACGTGTGTTTTTGGACTTTGGGAGGAAACCGGAGCACCCAATGGAAACCCACGCGGACAACACACCAACTCCTCAGACAGTCACTCGGAGCGGGAATCGAACCCACAACCTCTAGGTCCCTGGAGCTGTGACACTACCTGCTGCGCCAACGTGCCGCACTCGTAGTTAGTTTACTGTTAATTTTACATGCTTTCATGCTTTAATGCTTATTTCAAGACTAGATCAGTCCTCTATCCTTTTTTACTCCTGTGAACTGTGAATTTACTCTTGTAAATTCCTGTGAATTTATTTCTGTTTTTTGTGAGCTACCTTGATAAATAAGGGAGTTAAATTGAAATTACAGATGGCAAAATGGTGCTAGATGTAATTGCACTCTTACACATTCACAGGGTCCTGGTCTTGTGTGTTTGAGCCTGGCCTCAGTGACAGTTTGTGAGGTGTTCTGTGTGTTCTCCCCGTGCCTACGTAGGTTTCCACTGGGTGTTCCTGTTTCCTCATACTGTCTAAAAATGCATGTTGATAGGTGCACTTGGACTTATTTATGTACACTTGGTGTACATAAATGACTGTGTGAGTGTGTGATGCCCTGTGATGGACTGATGCCCTGTCCAGAATGTGTTTTGGTCATACACCCAGTGATTCCAGGTAGAGACTGGAACATATGACATTGAACTGGATAAGTGGTTATAGACAATGAAGGAATGAATGAATTCATGTTAAAATTCAAAATTTTCTGAAATATTTTACCCTGCTGCATGGTCTAGCCCTTTTTTTGTACTCAATTGCCTTTTTTAATGGAAATATTTGGGGCGACATTTTTTAATGCAGCTTTTAGCTTTCACAAAATAAATACACATACAGCCACCCAGCCGTCCAGGCACACACACACACACACACACACACACACACAAATAGCTTTCCCTCTTGAACACTAAACACTGATAGGGCAACAGAATTATTTTGTTGTTTTGTTGAAGTGCCGCTGTCCTGGCTTATCGCACAAGGGGATTAAACTCCATTCAGAACACAGAGAATTTCTTTACACCACAGGGAAAAATAGAAGGACAAGAAGATATGGCTCACATCTCTTAGCTTCACTCAATGCTACACTCTGACTTCTTAATCTTCTCCAAAACTCAGGTTCTGTTATGACAGTAGCTTCTATGCTGCCCATCAACAGTCTAAGGACAAGTCATTGCCCTCTGAAATGAACATTATTTCTGCTGCCGTTAATTCTTATGTTTACAAACTCTTATGTCTCACCATAAATGTAAGAAGAATGTGTTGTATAATTATGACATTATTTATAAATAATTATTGGACATAATTAAACTCTTTTGCCTCCCAAAGGTGGTAACATTATATGAAAGTATTGATTAAACATTATAGATACATATACGTATCTATGATATGTCACTGTGAAGGATATATATATATCACTGTGAGGCTAAGAAATGATGTCATGCAAGTCTTTCTAATGATGATGTATAGACTGTCGTTTTGTAATTAGAATGCTGTTGTCATAGAGTTCTGTGGCCACATTTCTAAATGAGATGTCACTTTCAAATTCTGGATTCATCTCCCATGCATTAACCAGGCACAGATGCCTCCATTAATTAAATTGACAGTGTTTTGTTTGTTCATAGTATTATAACTTCATGCTAATGAGGCAGCTCTGAGGAGTGCTTATGAGCAGGAAAAAAAACATCATCTTTTAGCATGTTAATATAACAATGGATTTGTCCTGAAAGTTATAACGTGACTTTACTAGCATCAATTTTATCTATTTATTTCTGAATAATACAGATTCTCTAGTTTAACAAAAAATATTTACTGCTTCTACACATTTGGCCTTAATTTAATTTGCTATAACACAATAAATCCCCAATAAACACAGTCATTCTCCACCTAACATCCTCATACATAATCCTGTCATTTTCCAATAAACATTATTCTCATCCAAACACCATTCTACAGTTAGCACCATCACTTTATAATAAACACGGTCATTTTGTATCAAACGCATTTTTTATTACTGTTTAATGTCTCTTCAACTGAGGTAGTACTGATTTATTTTATTACCATTTATTATTAGTTACACACTTCATTGTAGTTTTCCTGTTGCTTTAAAAAATAAAACACATCAACACACTTCTGCTTTTCCTTGTCTTTCTCATTTTTAAAAATGGGAATCTAGTCTCACTCGACTTTGTCTTACAGAATGGTTTCTGCTGCAGTGTTTGCGGTTAAATCTGGGTGCAGATAATCAGAGAGATGAGAACTAGGCTGAATGATGGCTGCAGGGTGGCTCTGAGAGAAGAGATGGATGAGGAGGAAGGGAGAAAGGGGGGATATATGGGGACATGAGGAAAGGAAGCGGCCTGCTTAAGAGAGGGAGGATGAGAGAAAAAGGAATGAAGCTGGTACAGAACAGTTTAGTGAATATCAAATGTACACACTGTACCTAATCTGTACTTTCCTAATCAGCCAAGACAAGTCTGGTGTCTGAATATTGCTTCTTTATGTATACTCTGGAGTTATAAGGCTAATGTAGCTGACATGTAATAGAAATTTATGTAGACCATCAAATAAACTGCATTACTGGGTAAAAAAGAAGATAAATTAAGTTAATACATGAAGAGAAGAATCGCTGTATAATGTTTCCACTAATTTGCAAGAAAATTAACCAATATCAATGTTTCAGTTAGTAAATACAGTGTTATTGTCTGCTTTAAGTAACTGCTATAGGGATTAGACAAGTATGTTCTCATACAGACAGGTGTCTGTGGTAGTATGTGGAAGAAAGAGAAGAAAAAATGTTAATTTTGTCATGGCTCGTTTTGATCTCTGCTCTGTCCCAGACTGACAGCCTGGCTGTGAATATCTGAGCAGCTCTTAGACTGACCTGAGAACAGCAGTCTCACACATGTCAGTGATTATAGGACAGCGGTTCTTTACAAAACAAACAAACAAAAGACACCAACAAACAACAACAAAACTCATTACACCTCAACCATCCAGCACATTTCTGTAATATCTTTCTTTATTCATATATTCATTCATTCATTGTCTGTAACAGTTCAGGGTTGTAGTTGGTCTGGAGCCTACTAGGAATCATTGGTTGCAAGGCAGGAACACACCCTGGATGCAGCACCAGTCCATCATAGCCCATCACCCACGCATACATTCACAATGTCACAGCTACAGAAAATTGAATAGACAAATTCCTCCCCTGAGGAACCTGGTGGAAACCTACACAGACACAGGAAGAACACACCAAACTTCTCACAGACAGTCAACAAAGGCAAGGCATGAAGCCACAATCCCAGGACCCTGTAGCTGTGTTGTGCCACTGTGCCACTCAGCATCATTCTTTAATAAAACACTATTCATCTTCAAAAAAACAGCATCAGGATTTGAGTCTGACACTAACATATGAGTATGACTGTTCCCTTAGCATAAGCCCTGCCCATCTCCCCATTTTACTACGATAAGCTGTACAAAGATTGCTTGATAACGATGTTTTGGTTGATAATGATTTGGTAAATTAATTGTAAATGACACTCTGTAGACTCTGATAGGAGTATCAGCCAATTTGATGTTTCCATGCCTTTTTTACATTTTTTTTTTTTTTACTTTCATTTAGTGTAATTGAAATTATCCCACCCTTAATAATGAGTAATATCAATATATTTGGATTTCACATTAATTCAGTTACAAAAGCTAAATGCACCAAGCATGCCTTTAGCTATAATCATTGTAAATACATACTGAATCCGAATGAATGATAACATACATAGAGACTACTTCAAAACCCTTTTTTCCTCTGACAGTAGGATAAAAATAATTGGAGCAGCAGCCCAAAACTCAACCAATGAAACATACTTATACAAAGAAATAAAATCCCTAGAGGATGTACATTTGCAAGAGAGTAACATTCAGTTCCTAATTACCTAGACACCAAGCCCACATCATAACAACATATATAAGTATAGATTTTTGAAATACCTGATATATGAAGCCCTTGAGCTCAAGGTTCTAGGCCTAAGGACATCAGTCCCACTGCCAACAATGGGCTAGAGCTGTATGGGCTATGGGCAGTGGGTTTGTGTTCTCTGGAGTCATTTGCAATTTTACACTAACGAGAAATATCATCCAAAATGGGAACCTGACCTCACTAGTTTTTCTGTATCTGAATGCAATCAGATCCTCATAGAAATGTTCTAATCCTTCCCAGTTTTTTTACACCAAACAGTGCAGTAGAAGTTGAAAACTCAGGATGTTTCTTCTTTTTTTTACCTAATTCTGTACATTCTAAATAACCTGTTCTCCCTCTTGCCTTTTTAAGCACATGTGCTTTTCACTTTTGCTTACTCACCATGCTGAACACACTCAAACACACACACACACAAACACACAGACTGCTGTCTGGGTCAGCATGTTTTGAAACAGATCCTGCCACACAGATGGAGGAATGTCAAAGCCTGGCTGCTCAGGTGAAGGCACCCAGGAATCAAAACCTCCATTTTTTTTAACATTTTCCAAAAGTATCACTGGCTGTGGCTTTCATTTGATTACACTTCAAGATACTATCTGTATGAAAGTGTATATCGTATATAATACAGTTTTTATTCAGGTTTCAAAGGTGCAAATTTATCATCAGCATCATCATCATCAGCTTTTCTGCTTAATCCATTCCAGGGTTACGGTGGAGCAAATGTATGAAGGGTTTAAAGCATCACCAGCACTGATTTCACTGAAACCATTTTTTACTCCTCTGTTTATACTTCATTCATTCATTCATTCACTCAAATTCAGTGGGGGTCGGCACGGTGGCACAGCAGGTAGTGTCGCAGTCACACAGCTCCAGGGACCTGAAGGTTGTGGGTTCAATTCCCGCTCTGGGTGACTGTCTGTGAGGAGTTGGTGTGTTCTCCCTGTGTCTGTGTGGGTGTCCTCCGGGTGCTCCGGTTTCCTGGTGACTCAAAGTGTCCGTAGGTGTGAGTGAATATGTGTGTTGCCCTGTGAAGGACTGGCACCCCCTCCAGGGTGTATTCCCACCTTGCACCCAATGATTCCAGGTAGGCTCTGGACCCACTGTGACCCTGAACTGGATAAGCGCTTACAGATAATGAATGAATGAATGAAATTCAGTGGGTCCTGAGCGTACCCAGAACCACCGAGTGCAAGGAGGGAACACACCCTCAATGGGGCGCCAGTCCACCACAGGGCAATTTGACAATCCACTTTTGAATAGAAGTGTGTTTATTGGGAGTTTATTCTTCTGCTGCTACAGTAACAAATTCTACATTTCTTATAGTGTATTATGACAAATGTTAGGAGATTTATGGCATTTGGAGATTTATGGCATTAAGTCACATGAAAATGTATGTGGACAAATACTGATATTGAATGGTATTGAATGAGCATCCCAAAGGTATTTCATGTGGCAAGCTTCGCTGCAGGAAGAGTCTCTATTCTTCTCATGAGAAATTGCTTTGTTGGTGTTTTTTTAGGGTTAAATTATGAATATTGAGCAGGCTTAAACACTCTTCAGTTTTCGTCCATGTCCAGCGACAAAGGGATCAAAAGTCTTGTTTTAAATAAATGTTGTGATGTGAATAACTGCCAGGGACTTTACAGCAGTGGTCTCTGATAGCAGATGTGGGCTTCAATTATCAGGCGCTCATTAGTAAAGCAAATCATCAGAGGAATGAGCCATATCAATGTAGTCAGCACTCATCCATCTGCACAAAATCCTAAATATACCCTTCATTTACAGGCTGACACACAGCTATCATTCTTAAGGTCCAATAGTAATGAAGGCAATAGGAATATGTTGTCCTGGAGCATACCATTACAGAGTCATTAAGAGGGGTGTGATAAATATTCTCACAAGGCTTTAGTGTGAAGGGAACATTGTGGAAAATCAGATGACTCTGAGTGAAAAAGGGGAGGATAAGGAGCAAATTATTCTTATCTTCTGTTCCGTCTTTTTTCGCACTCTCACGCTCTTTCTGTCTCTGTTCTTTCTCCCTGTCTCACGATCAGTCTGATATTCTCTCTCTCTCTCTCTCTCTCGTTCTCGCTCTTGCTCTCTCCCTCACTCTTCCTTTCACTCTTTTTCTCTCTCCCTTTGGGCTGTTACAGTCAGCTGGTTTCCACCACAGCAGCAGCACATGATTCTCCATGATTTTCTCTTATTGTCCGTGCCCTACTTCCCCTATCCCTGGGGCCAGATTAACCATTGATTTGCACAAAAAAAGATAAAAGGAGAGAGCGAATGAGAAAAGGAAGGAATGAGAAGGAGAGAAAGAGAAAGAGAAACTAAAGAAAAACAAGGGAAGATATTTTCCCTGTGAAATATATCATTTCTGAAGAAACATCTAAACACTTATAACTGTGTTTACATTTTTTCTGTGTTTTTCTCATTACACATTCAAACAAGTGGACAAACTGTGTGGAATGTGCATATTCTAAACGTTAGGTCAACTCCATATTTGTGTACAAGTGACAGAAGAGATACTCTATAAAATCAAAGGTGTTTGGACATGTGCTTTCCCAGCATTTCTTCTGGAATTAATGGTTTTAACAGAATTTGTTCTCTCTTTGTTAACAAAACAGTTTTTACTCTTCTTTTGACTGGAACACTGCTATGCGTTTGATGGCATTCAATCATGAGAGCATAGGGTAGGTCAGGTACGATGATGTATGATTAAATCTTGGTCACAAACTTCAAAAATGTATTGGATGGAACTGTACTACTTTAGAGATTATAACTCCACTGCTCTACAAGCCAGTGACTATAGGCTTTACACTCTTCTGGACCACACCGGGCATAAAGTATCTCATTTTGTTTCATTCGTTTCTATGGAGTTTATACAACCATGTGTGCACATTTGAAGGCCTGTGTTAGAAATAAACTATTATTAATTTTTTAATAATTAGAAAATATATTCTTATTTTGTGCATTTCAGATATTTTCCCTAGATTTTATAGCTTTTTCATATGGAATCACACACAAACACACACACAACCCAGCAGTATGAATTATTCAGGAAATATTTGAGCTACATTGGTTCAGGTCTGTTTGATCAGGGCATCACATAACATGACCTGGCATTCAAAGAAATTAAAAGTTATTTCTTTATTTTGTCCAGTTTAATTTAAAATGGCATTAGAAACACATTCTTAACACATACACAGAAGGTGTAGTGATTGTCTCCATTTCATATTGTCTACATGATGTAAATACACAGTAGTGTTTTAGATGTTTCTCCTGAAAGCTCACAAATGATTTTCAACCAGTGAAAAATATCTTAGCTGTGTAACTTTGTCTGAACTCATACATCATAAATATTTAATTCCCCTTAAAAAGCCTTGGTCTGCATTACCATACATAATCCTTACCTTCAAAATCTCCCACCATATTCTCACTTTACAAAGAAAACTTTTTATTTTATGAAACATTTCTATGATTTATGACATGTTTTAACAGAGCAGGCTTTTTTGTCATACATCAAATCTAATGTCATTACTGATTAATGTATATATCAAAACTTCTACATCTACTTTATCTGTAAATTAATATACACTATATGTCCAGAATTTTCTAGATGAACTCTACATGTCTAGTTTGTATCATCTACACAGAGAAATTGAATGCTCTGAAGAAGCTGCTCCTAAGTTCACCATGCTCAGGTCACCATGCTCAGTGACAAGTGTATGTTTGAGGGGTATGTAGCCTCCCAGGACTGGGCTGAGGAGCAGTGTAACTGTGTTTTCAGGAGTGATGGGTTTCCATCCAATATTTTTGCATTTTAAATAGGGGTGGTATTTGTGATCTAGAACTAATCAGCAAACATCAGTACCTGAAATCATTCATTTACTTGTGGTTGAAAGCAAACATATCCTCCCAGCAATGTTTTATTATCTACTGTAAAGTCTTCCCAGAAAATCTGAGATTGTTACTGCAACATACACTTGATTAACATTCTTCATGTCAGAATAAGTATTGGCTACACCAGTGTCCACAAAACTCTGGTCCACAAACTTCTGTAAGTATTTTTTCAGTATTTCATGTCTGCTGTGGCATGGTGCAGTCCAAAACTGAAATAGCAGCTGTCTGAATATTTACAATTTTACATCATGTGATTGACCAGGGAACACACACACTTCAGAAAGGCCACAAGCTTTTTGAGTTTATGAGAATACAGTGTGCTGCCCTATGACTTGGGATTATGTGCATACAGATATCAATTTTGAAAACTGCATCCTTCTATAGAGAATACATATCTACACAGTTTAATGTACACTTACTGATTTTCCTGAATTTAACATATTGGAGCATACGTGATTAGCACGTTTTACAATTTGTGTTCCATGACCCTTAATTGGAAAAGCGGTTACAGATAATGAATGAATGTATGAATGAATGAATGAACATTTTGGGTTGTATAGTTTCTCAATATTTTAAAGTCATGAAATAAAATATATGGCCCCCTCCAGGGTGTATTCCTGCCTTGCACCCAATGATTCCAGGTAGGCTCTGGACCCACCGTGACCCTGAACTGGATAAGGGTTACAGATAATGAATGAATGAATGAATAAAATATATGTCCAATGTGTTCTTTTTATACAGCTTGAGTAAAATAAGTGAATTCTACATTAAACTTGAGGACAGAAGGTCATTTGCACATACTGTCTTTAAATATTAACAATAGAATGGGAGGCAAATAGAGACCCCTGGCATTTGTCTTTTGGGCAGTTAAGATGTGTTCTCTGGGTTTGTGGAATTCCATTCATGATTTGAACCCAAAACTAATCATTCAACAGTACCTGACTTTGCTAAGACCACCAGACCATCACAAAACTGTTCCAACATCTAGTGTTAAACCCTACTAGAATAGTAGAGCCTATTGTTGCAGCAAAAGGAACAAACAAGATGTTAACTATTGTTATCACTATAAATTACAGTGGTGATAAAACTGTTAATGACTATATAGGGGCTTTTAGCCCTTTTTAGCCCTGAACCTTATGTGTGTGTGTGTGTGTGTGTGTGTGTGTCAGTCAGCTGTGTCCAGATTAGCTCTGGGAATAACTGAGTATTATGGGATGCATGAATGGATCTGGAGTTGGTATTCTGTGTTCACAGCTGGTCGTTAATGGCCACCTTTTACCTCCTGAATGCATCACTTCAGCTCTGTAAATAGGCTGATGACATCATCAAGCCAGAGCTTGTTGAGAATGGCATGCGCTGAAGTGGTAAAAAGAGGACACTGTTTTAATCATATTTTAGAGTTAAAGTCATTCAGTTACAGAATTACTAACTGCAAACACTATATTAAACATTTTTACCCCTTAAATTTGATCATGATAATGTCCCAAATCTCATTGCAGCATGGAAAGCAATGCAAACCTTGTCTTAAAGCAGCAATAAGTCATTGGTACCAGTACAAACTAGCAATAAATATAATATATGAGTGATTTTTTAGTGTTACACTGTGCTGAAGAATAACATTACCTTGTGGGCCTTGAATGAATCAGTTTATGTTCTGTAGAGTGTGTCCCACACATGGTTGCCTTATTTTAGGAATGAACCCTCACAGACTGTGAGCCAAGTGGGTTGTAGCTATGTGACAGTGACACTACCTGTAACTGCTTCTGCTGCACCACCATTCTGCCCGGACACCTACCCTAAACTTAACTACCATAAGAACTGGGCCAATTATCAATTACGCTAACTCTACAAAAACATTTACACATCTTGACTTTGAAAATAAATAAAAAATATATAAATAACAATAAATAAATAAATAATTTCCTATATTTCATTTTTAAATCTAAAAAGACCATTTTATGTGTAACTGCTGTTATTGAGCTCACCATCACTGCAGAGCTGCCTCAGATGAGCGATAATCAATGCTCAGCAGGAGAGAGAGGCTTTGTGTGGAAAGGTGACAGCAGGGCTTTTTGTCGTCTTGGATATGAACAGATCTGTGGTTATTTCCGATCGATTTTTAGAGCGTAGGGAGTGCATTCTGTCTCATGAGATGTGTGCACATCAACCATCTCTTTTAGCTTGTCCCCAAAGTCCTGAAGAAGGCTACTTGTGTTCAGCCTTTGAAGTAGATTTTAAAAAGCAGCTTTATATAGCTGCAGTTATTGCAATGTGGGGAGTTTTATTTATTCATTTATTGTTCTATTTTTGTAAGTGCTTTATGAGATTTTAGTTTGGGCTTAAAATCATATCTGGGATCTCAACTGAAAAATATATTACTGAGTTTCAGAAAAAGAGCTCTAAATTTCAAGCACATTCATCAGTGCAGAGGGGTTTATTTAATGCTTATAAATGAGAATTAATATAGAGCTATTTTTAGGCACATTGTGATATGATTATTAGTGTATATATATATATATATATATATATATATATATATATATATATATATATATATATATATATATATGCACAGCGGTTGAACAATGAAACTGAAACACCTGATTTTAGACCGCAATAATTTATTAGTATGGTGTAGGGCCTCCTTTTGCGGCCAATACAGCGTCAGTTCGTCTTGGGAATGACATATACAAGTCCTGCACAGTGGTCAGAGGGATTTTAAGCCATTCTTCTTGCAGGATAGTGGCCAGGTCACTACGTGATGCTGGTGGAGGAAAACGTTTCCTGACACGCTCCTCCAAAACAACAACTCAATAATATTTAGATCTGGTGACTGTGCAGGCCATGGGAGATGTTCAGCTTAATTTTTATGTTCATCTTTCACCAGTCTTGCTGTGTGTATTGGTGCAATGTCGTCCTGATACACGGCACCGCCTTCAGGATACAATGTTTGAACCATCGGATGCACATGGTCCTCCAGAATGGCCCATCTAGAACAAGTATTGGGCCAAGGGAATGCCATGATTTGGCAGCCCAAACCATCACTGATCCACCCCCATGCTTCACTCTGGGCATGCAACAGTCTGGGTGGTACGCTTCTTTGGGGCTTCTCCACACCGTAACTCTCTCGGATGTGGGGAAAACAGTAAAGGTGGACTCATCAGAGTTGAGATAACAGAGTTGTTATCAATGTTTCACATTGTCCACAGCCCAAGATTTGTGCTCCTTGCATCATTGAAACCGATGTTTGGCATTGGCATGAGTGACCAAAGGTTTGGCTATAGCAGCCCAGCCATGTATATTGATCCTGTGGAGCTCTCGATGGACATTTCTGGTGGAAACAGGAGAGTTGAGGTGCACATTTAATTCTGCCGTGATTTGGGCAGCCGTGGTGTCTTTGGGATACAATCCGGGTTAGCCCCTGAACATCCCTTTCAGACAGCTTCCTCTTGCGTCCACATATATATATATATATATATATATATATTCTGTATGGACAGAGGTTTTTTTTCTATGCTTCTGATATTTTCTGTTTATTTTGAAAATCTGGCAAAAATCTTAATTTCTCTTATATTCAAATCTTTGTAGAATATCTTCTCTTGTAATTGTAGCCACCAATGCACTGTGTGTTGAAACCTGGTTTAATCAGTCCTTAAACTGGAGGGTGGTATTGTGGGCAATGTTCTGCTATGCACAGTATATCAGGCTTAACTTCCTTAATGTTTTGGTGTCAGTTTATCTCTTAGAATTAGCATTAGAAGTAATACACATATTTTTATTTGGCCAAATGTGTTGCTTAGAGCTCTACTATATCTGGTGCCCTTAGGCTAATGGTGATGAATTTGTCAGAGATGAGACGGATATTCATGTCTGACACAAGAATCAGTGATGCTTGTGCCAGTAGATGCTGCCTATTCCCCATCATTATCCTCCACATCCCACACATTCGCTGTATTTAGATCAGCAGCAGCTGGAGCAGTATGTGTATGTGTATTTGTGTGTGTGAGTATGTGTGTGTGTTGTGTTGTCAGAAAGAGTGGCAGGTTGGTGGTGCCACAGGAAAACCGTCCAAACATTCTTTTAAGTCACAGAGTATATAAATAAATGCCTGCCGGACATGTGTGTGTGTGTGTGTGTGTGTGTGTGCGCGTGTATTCATGCGTGTGTGTTTTCAGAGCTGTAAATGAAATCTGCAGCTGATACACTGCCAGGGTTTCCCCTTATTTCAACAAAGGAAAAAGTTTGTGATTGAACTGCATATTGATCCTCTCCACTGGCTGCAAATAATGATTATTTCTATGATCAATTTATCTGCTGACTACACTTTAGTTTATTGACTAATCTATTCTGTCTCCTTCAGTGTACAGACTGGGTCAAGCCATTTAAACATTTCTCTAGTGTATTACAATATTTCAGACAGACTCTGCAGATTAAATGGACATTATAGAGCCATGCGGTAGCTAACAAATAATGGAAGTGTTTGGACATATCGTCTATAAACATTAGATTCTATTTTTTTTAATTGTCTTGCAAATGCAACAAAGTACAACAAAAGGGATTAACACATAGGTGTGATTATATGCTTGTGCCATTAATCAAATGTCAAGATCCTGCCTTTAAGGAGGATGCCAGTATTTAAATTCTTAAATGTGCTTTGAACTGATAGACTCAGATGCACGTTTAAAGCAGTAGGGTTCTAATGGAGGAGGCAGAAGGAATGCACTCGTGCTATTAATTAGCTTCAGGCTCTAATGAGCCACTTGCTTCTCTCTGCTAAAACAGAGGGTGAAACCTATGAGTCACAAAAGCGTGACTGTGTTTGTTTGTTTCTGTGTGTGAGTGTATATTTGTATTCTAACACATTGCAAAGTGCAAACATGCAGCTTTTTGTTTGGGTCATGGATATTTTGGAGTAAATCTAAATTAATAAATTCTTGTTTCTTAAAGTAAAACAATTTAAAGATGGGGCGGCGCGGTGGTGCAGCAGGTAGTGTCGCAGTCACACAGCTCCAGGAACCTGGAGGTTGTGGGTTTGATTCCCGCTCCGGGTGACTGTCTGTGAGGAGTTGGTGTGTTCTCCCTGTATCTGCATGGGTTTCCTCCGGGTGCTCCGGTTTCCTCCCACAGTCCAAAAACACACATTGGTAGGTGGATTGGCGACTCAAAAGTGTCGTAGGTGTGAATGAATGTGTGAGTGAGTGTGTGTGTGGCCCTGTAAAGGACTGGCACCCCCTCCAGGGTGTATTCCCGCCTTGCGCCCTATGTTTCCAGGTAGGCTCTGGACCCACCGCGACCCTGAACTGGATAAGCGCTTACAGATAATGAATGAATGAATTCATTTAAGGATGTAAGAGTTTGTTTTCATGCAGTTTTAGGGCCAAAAATAGTTTGTGCTGGTTTTTAAATAATTTACACTAAAACCAGGAAAAACAAAACTAACTCACACAACTCAAAGTGCTCCTGACTTAATACTGTGGCTATATTCATTACTTATATTCTAGCAACAAAATATTTATGTTAAAAAATAGTAGTTTACAGGAGAAATAAAAAGCATGTTTTAATTGTAATCAAGTTGAACGTAAGATTTTATGGTAAATTATTTTTGGACCAATCTATTGCTTCGTTCATCATAAAAATCTTAATCCAATAGAAAGGGGATTTAGGCTTTTAAATATTGCAACTACATTAAGACAATTAATTTATTATTTGGCTCATGTGCAGCTGCTCCAGTGGGCACTGCTACAAATGAAAGTAGATGGATTCTCTGATTATTCTCTGAGTGTCTACAAACTATTTCTCAAATGGTGTATATTGTTTTTTTTTAGACATTTTGTTTAAATAGTGACAGTATTTTAGGTCATTCCCCACCCTGCATTGTTATAGTGTATATGGAAGTCCACTGGCAGCACTTTCTAAGCAAAAATGGACATTAAGGCTTATTGGCCTGAAAAGAGCAGTGAGTCAGTGCAGAGGAAATGGACACAGAGGATGAGTCACCATCACTGTGTCACTTTCATACACACACTGAACACACACATTCACACTCTCTCTCTCTGTCTGTCTCTCAAACACACACACACACACACACACACACACACACACTGTGGTCATATGGAAACGCACATACCAAATCCACACTTTCAAAGAAAATAAGCCGTCCAAGGTGGTGGTTTTCTAAGAAACCTACAGAAAACACTTAGCTGAGAGGGTGAGAGAGAAAGATGGAGAGAGAACAGAAGACATTGGTCAAAAATAGGAAGACAAAGGAAACAGACAATGACAGAGAGTAAGACGGAGAAAGAGAGAGAATTAAACAGACACTCAAACACTTCATTAACCTTTAGTGTTCCCTCTGTCTCTTCACACGTGCTAGAGAGGCTTAAGTCATAATTAATATAAGTAGAATTTGGAATTACTTCTTTTAAATTCATCCACATTTATGAATACACGTTAAAATATCTAAAGGAACATAAATATAAAGATATCCATTGTTATTTTGAACAATGGGTGGAAAAAAAATCTCAACTGCAGGCCTCAGGAGGCACTGTAAAAACAGACATGATTCTGTAGTGGAAATAACTGCACTGGATCAGAAATGCTTTGGACAAATTGTTTGTGAACACAGTTGGTCAATTCATCCACAAATACAAGTAAAAACATTCTAAAACTCTATAAATCAAAGAAACTAAAGAAACAAAAAAATCATGGATGGCAGATCCTTACAGGCTAAAGAGGAGAGGGACTATTCAGCATGTTATAAGCACACAGTTTAAAAGCCAGCATCCATGATAGTATTAGGGTGCATTCGTGCACATAGCATTGTGTGACTTGCACATCTGTGAAGGCACCGTTAACTCTAAACAATATGTAAAGGCTTTGGAGCAACAGGCTGCAATCCAGATATTTTCTTTTTCATAGAAGATCTGGCTTATTTGACCAAAACAGTACCCATCCACATTCTGCATGGATTAGAACAGTCCTATAGTAAAAGAGAGGTGATAAACAAGTTCAGACCCGTTGAAATCATTTGGTTTTTTATGAAATGAAAAACAGACAGTCACCCGGAGCGGGAATCGAATCCACAACCTCCAGGCCCCTGGAGCTGTGTGACTGCGACACCACCTGCTGCACCACCGTGCCACCCGCCTCAGCTTTTCAAAAAAATTAAATAAAATAAAATACAATTTCTCAGTGGGGCAGCACGGTGGCACAGTCTCACAGATCCAGGGACCTGGAGGTTGTGGGTTCATTTCCCGCTCCGGGTGACTGTGAGGAGTTGGTGTGTTCTCCCTGTGTCCGCATGGGTTTCCTCCGGGTGCTCCGGATTCCTCCCACAGTCCAAAAACACATGTTGGTAGGTGGATTGGCGACTAAAAAGTGTCTGTAGGTGTGAGTGTGTGAGTGAATGTGTGAGTGTGTGTGTTGCCCTATGAAGGACTGGTGCCCCCTCCAGGGTGTATTCACCCAATGATTCCAGGTAGACTCTGGACCCACCGCGACCCTAAATTGGATAAGCGGTTACAGATAATGAATGAATGAATGAATGCATTACATTTGTATTTGCACAGTGTCCCAACATTTCTGGGGTTTGTATTTGTGATCCAGAATTAGTCATGTTCTATCTTTACTTGACCTCTGTAATGTTTATGTGGATGAATGACTTTAACTTTTGACAGAAATATTCCAACATCTCAGGAGAAATTTTAAGAGCAAGTATTCACAAACATTTAACTAAATTAGTCTTCTGTTAGTAACCCTTCTTGTAGTAAAACTAGAGAACTACACCTTGACAGATTGCCTACATTTTGTGTAATGAGCGGGAAGATTTCTAAATTTGATTTATCCTTTAAACTATGACTTTAACAAGGCTCTGGCATTGTCACTGTCCCTGCGGATGTATTTGAGCTCTTTCCCTATGTTTGCTGTCAGTAAAAACCTATCACCCTTGCATTGTGATGTGTGTTTCTGAGTGTAGCTCCAAATCAAAGGAGAAATTCCCTCACAGAGAGTAAATATTAAAATAATAATAAATGGAAATAATAAATGTGTGCTTCTTTCCTTTGATCAGGTGCCTGGCCACAGTTAGCACTGAAGCTAACATGCTTTAAATGGGCCTCATTACAGTGAGCTGTTATTCAGGCCAAAACTCGTCAAATCAGCCAAGAGGCGAACAAAGCTCCTCAGCACACTCAGAAACTCTCTTATTCTCACTTTTTTTTCTTACCCTCATTTTACTTTATACTCACTCTCTCTCTCTCTCTCTCTCTCTCTCTCTCTCTCTCTCTCTCTCTCTCTCTCTCTCGCAAAAGATCCTAAACATTCAATCCATAACCACATTTGTGTTTCTCTCTCCCTCTCGTGCTTCCTTTCTCTTTGCCATTAACTTTCCTTTATCTTTTCAATCATAGATACGTTTAATAGTAATACTTTCTGATTTAATTTCTATATTTGTCTGTCATATTATAATTATTAATTCTAGAAATTAAATTGAGGTTTGAGATTTAATAATTAATGGGATTATTTTGCTCCTGCTAATAGACTGGTGCCCGGTCGTGTGTGTGTTTCTGTCTTGCGTCCAGTGGTTCCAGGACACACCTGGTCAGGATGAATGAACAGAATGATTTCTTTTCACAGATGTCATTAATATGTTATTAATAAAATATCATTAAACATTTGGGGTTATAAATTATATTAAACAACATTTCTTAGATTAAATAGGCATCTTCACTAAGGCAGACAGTAGTGAAAACATGAAAGTTTGTGTGTGTGCATGTGTGTGTGTGTGTGTGTGTGTGTGTGTGTTCCACCAGCAGTAGCTCTGAAGGTCAAGGACACACTCTCACTGTCTGATGTGCCCTCAATTACCCACAAACCATCTGTCTTCTCTCTCTCTCTTTCTTGCTTTGTCTTTCTTTGCTTCCCACCTTTATAGCAGCTGCTCTATTGAGCTAGAGTCACTAGTGAGAATCCAGTGCCCCCGAGATGAATAAGACAATGTTGTGTGTGTGTGTGTGTGTGGGTGGGTGTGCACATGCAAATATAATTTTATATTAACAAAATAACTAACTGTATTCACAAACTAAATGTATCAGATTCACATGTGTACATCTTTTCAACATCAATATAAATGACTTAATCACAAGTGTATTTCTGGTGATCTACTTTTAGAAAGTGTTGGGTTGTGTTATGTGGAATATGATCAACAGAAATGAAATTCACATTATACCAAATTAATCTATTGGTATTAACTGGGAGTTTGTTTCACCTTTGCTGCAGTACCAATCTCAATTGTTTTGTGAAGGCTTTACACTGGATTTTGAAACACTGCTGTTAGAATGTGATTGAATTCATCAATGTAAACATTAGTGAGATCAGGTGGTGATGCTGGATCTTTAGTTCTGCACCGCAGCTAATTTCCAAAGTCTATAGAGCTCTGTCACTCCAGCAACAACAGTGGGTGAAAGGAGCTCACTCTTTTTGGACAGAAACATTTAAAAAAAATCATAAATTTAAAGGAAAATTAAAACAACTGCGCACATAACTGGTGACTAGCAAATTTTGTAAAAGGCTGTGTACCTGTACTAGGTTTAACAAGTTACTTTATTCAGTCTCACAGAAGATGACGATTTAGTGTTTTATCAGAGGTGAACAGTAAAAACACACACACACAGCGTCATTGCACAACCGTGACCTGCAAATTACATAAGCCCCATTTGACCCAGCTAGTTTTCATAGCACTAGCATTCTTAGTTTTCTTCCTATAGCTTTTTTTTCTCACTTGCAAAGTCTTTCTTTCTCTGCCTCTTTTTCTCACTCACTCATTCTCTTTCTCTAACTGACCCATTATATTTTCCGTCTCGTTTTCTCTCACTCACTCATTCTCTTCCCATCTGTCTTTTTTCCTTCATTATCCTTCTACTCGTCTCCTTTTCTAACATATATTCTGTCTGTTTTGACAATAAGGCAGTTGTGTATATTTGTGAAGCGGTGATCAGCTGGATGTTTCAACCTCGTGATTAAACCCATGAGGTCACGCCCCGTAGCATGTGCATTTTTCACAGAGCATGACATTCTTTCTCATACACGCCTCAATACATCTCCTGAAAAGACCAGAAACCTCACATTTCTATCATTTATACAATGTGATTTAAGTTATTAAGTATATTAAAGTACTTGTTATTATCTGTAATATCACTTTAGCTTGTCCTCCACAAATCTGGTTGGACCTTCTTGGTAATAAATACAAATTAAAAATGTTATAGTGCCTTTCTAATAGCCAATGTTGCTTTACAATACAGAGAGCACAGAAACCAAAAAACCCAAAAGACAAACAAAAACACACCCACAAAGATACTACAGAACAGCATAGTCAGCAGTGATAAAAGAAGTACCAGAAAAAAGCACCGACACACAGAATCAAAATCGGTTTCCACAATAGAAGTCACTGTAAATACCAGCTGTACTGGCAATCACTAGCTGGAAATGGGGTCCCTTGGTCAACAGTCCCAGTCAACAATAGTAAAAACAGGGAGGCAGTTGCCGAAACAGCAGCAATGAAACAGGCTTCACTGGCTCCTTCTGTCAACTTCAGCAGCAGCATTAATGGCCACTATCCAACAGGCTCCCTTGGTCATCAATCCCAGCAGTCAGGAAGCCCCCAAAACGTTCAGCAAGTCCCGTCATTAGCATCAGTATTAACAGTCTCAACATAAAGTGGCACAGATCAAGTGTGGATATTTACAAGCTACATTTTTAATAAACAGAAACAACTAAAAAAATCCAAACAGAACACAAGGTAGACACAGGTGTATTCAACAGTCAAACAGTGAGACACCAGCATACTCCCACCCAGAACTGATGTCAAAAACAGAATGAGGATGTCATGTTGTTGGCTTTTGCAGTTTTATTTTGATAAAGCTCAAAAGAACAATATTGGTTGTTATATATATATATATATATATATATATATTTTTTTTTTTTATTATTATTTCATATCAAGTGGACTGTGGAGTGTTTATGTTTTATTCTCATGTGCACTGATTTATTATGAGTCTGGTCTCTTTTGGCCCGTTTACCCCATTGTGATTCGGTGTAAAGTAGTTTTCCTGTAGGCACATAAAGGTTACTCATGCTCCAGTGCTGTACAAGACTTGCGTGACACATGACAGCTGAGAGTGTAAGAATGACTTTGCCCACAAGGAGAATCAGCCCAAATTCTCTCTCACTGGATGGTTTCCTCTAGCTGGATGATTCTGCGGTGCCCAGCTGCATTCGTGTGAAGAAAAAAAAACTCTCCCAATGTTGTTCCTCTTCCATGGACTCAGCTGTATCCACCATCAGAGAGACATGGTAATGCAGTTCTGAATTTGCTTTTGAACATCGCCTGGTTTAGACTGAGGATTTTCATGTGCCTTCTGAGTTGTCACTGGACTACACCTGTTCCACACATACACTGTCTGCTTCTAAAGGACAGAGACGGTGTGAAAACTGTTGTCTGTCTAAGTGCTTGTGGCTTAAAATGTTCTAAATAAACTTATTAAATATTTGCCACATTGAAGCACACATCATCAGACAACAGGCACAGTTTGAACACTCATTGTACATATTCTGGCAAACAATAAAATAAAATCTGTTCATTATCTGCACAATACAAGTACAACCTGTGATTGTATCTGTATTGTAAGTCTGAAACTCTGTACTTGCAGAGCATATTCTCACAACTAAAACCACAAACTGGAGCCACAGCTTGTCGGCCCAAATTGACTTTTAACTCCAAGGATACAGTTATTGCAGGCCAGATTTTTAAAATTGCCTTTGTCTATGAGACAGAATGAATAACCAGTCCAAAGCAAAACAAACCATAGTACGGTTTGATAGATTATCAACATTTTATTTGCTATTTGGCATTAAATAAACATGCAAAAATGATGCTATCTACACTGTAATCACTCCTGCGATTATAGAGGACAATCTACACGCAAATATATTTTTGAAATGACCTTTCATTCAATTTTATTGAATATAAAGTCTGCGCTCTTGGCCAATGCCTCTGAGAGTCTAATTGCTTGGAGTCTACTCTAAGATTTCTTCAACTCCCTGTTATTTCATTATTTTAAAAGTGGATGGATGAAAGTGGTGTAAGATGAGCTGGTGTATAAGTTGACCCTCCCCCTGGATCTTGGCAACTGTGTAATTCTATTGTCATGTGACCATCATTTCTGAAGGAACCCATAATTTCTTCCAGTCTGTGAAAATTAGAAGCACATGGGACAAGCGCTAAGCACCACTTTGCTATTAAAAATATTCTTGGCTTCTCAGAGTAAAAATTTGGCTTATCATATGTAATAGCTGATACATCAAAGCACATTTATTCAGGTCTAATAATAATTATGATGCATGTTTGTGATTAACCAATGTATAAAACTTTGCAAAACATTTAGCTAATTAGTATCCTGAATTTTTAAGATATATAGTGTGCGTGTTTTTATTTTTCATTTCACAGCAACCTTGATGAATAGAATATCTGTCATTTGCACTGGTCTGCAGCTGTAGTTCTTTGCAAGTTCCTAAAAGTGAATAGACCATGGACAATGTTAATTTGGGTAATATATATATAATAATATATTTATATATAATATGTGTGTGGGCACACACACATTCATTACTTCACAAACCAGGACAGTTATTACAGAAGCCAATTCACCATGTTTTTAGACTGTGGGAGGAAATCTGAGACCCCGGAGGAAACCCACGCAGACACAGGGAGAACATGGAAACTCCACCCTAATGGAACTTGAACCCAAGATCCCAGTGCTGGGAGGCGAACGTGCTAACCACCAAGCCGTGCCGAGTTAGTTTTAAGAAAAAAATAGGACTATTTGTAAAATGGAAATTATTTATTCCTTTTTAAAACAGATAAATTAACTTTAAATTTTTAGGTACAAGTTACAAATCTGTTTTGCATCAACTCTGCTGCTAGAAGTGTTGCAGTAGTCCAGGGAGGTTTGCTGACATGTTTGAGAGTTTGCAAGCTGTGATTTGTGGTTGTAGCTCTGAAAAAATATAACTTACTTTACAACAAAAATAAAATATGGTACATTTACGTATTTAAAGGTACTAAAACCTGAATTAAGGGCATTAAGATATAACATTGTGGGTACCACCAGAGTGTCCGTTTTGCACAATAATTACATTCAAACATTGTTTGCTACGTTAGCCAATCTAACATCAGGCCAAAATGCTTTTTAAATCTGTTCGTGAAGACATATGACCACAGTACTTAATTCTTTTCATCCAGTCATAACATCAGTCACTTTTATGAACTTCACCTTCCTGTCTATGTACAAATTCCAAACCTTTTACCGGCTATATAATAAACCGTAAAAATGACCCCAAGTTATATTAATCTCGTGCTATTAAATGAATCATAAAAACAGCCCCAAGTGTAGTAATCCCATGCTGTAAAATGAGCTGTAATAATTACCCTAGGTTATATACCATGTTCTCTTTAGCACAGGAACGATTATAGAGGAGCAAATGTGTGTTGAGTATATGTGAATGTGTATATGGGCAACTATAAATGCTGCTTACCATGCTGTTTGGTGTGTTGTGCAGTGATGTGAGTGGGTGTTAATGAGTAACTGTTTATCTCATCTATTCTTAGACCTAAACAACATGATATGCAGAGTGCTAAAGTGTGTTCTATACCACTTATTTATACAAATGTAGCTGATCAGTTGCATTGTGACTGGGAAGTATGATAAAGCATGGATATGTTTATTAAAATCAATTACATTAAGTATGATTGTCTTGTGTATATCATCAATACATAAAAACATGTAACTGTTTTACAAGCAAAATTAGTCCTGTTGAACTGGACTGAGTGCACAACTTCATAAAAATCATATATATATATAAATATATGTGGCATTAAAACATAAAATGTGAAACCTAAATTCTAAGCCAATTAGCGCTAGTCTGAAATTGTAAAAATAAATGGCAAAATAGTTTTGGCTGCTCTTAAAGTTGACCACCACTTACCAGTAAATTATTAATTTGCTCGGATAGGAAAATTAATCATGTAATTGTTTGATCCAAAACCTATACCCTTCAAACAGAAGTGACTTCAATATATGCAGTGGGTCATGTTACAAAATCCTGCCTCTGTAGGCACAAAACATTAAAAACTAATGTATTTATGAGTCTGTTCTCTTTTTGGAAGGAAGTAGAAATCCATCCAATTTTGCTTAAGGGTATATACTTGAGTAAATGCAACCAGATATCCACCTCTGAGAACAAAATCTGGATCATATATTTATAGGTAGACAGCTGATCTAGCAAAATGTGAGCAGAAAACCTGGGGTTCCCTGTCACTGTGAGTTTAATGACACAAGAAGTAAAATTGTGTCAAAACATTCAAATGCCACATTTCTCTCTCTCTCTCTCTCTCTCTCTCTCTCTCTCTCTCTCTCTCTCTCACTCACTTTCTAGCAAGCATCAGTTGTCATAATCCCAGTATTCTGAAAAATGTATAATTTTTCTTTATTCTCTCTCTTTTTCTGTATGTTACCGTCCTCTGAATGGTCTTCACCTGCTGCTCGTTCCTTACTCTCTCTCCCCCCATTTCTGGAAAAAAGGTAAGAGACAGAACTACTTTTCTCTCTCTCTCTCTCAGCTGGACTATGAGCAAAGAGATGAAAAGAAGACAAAACAGGAACAACTGACAAACACACACACACACACACACACACACACTAATACATTAGTCAGTGTGCTCCTGTATAACAAATGCATTCAGTTAATAAACACTAGCTCTTGTGCATCAAGTCATAGAGGTGACAATGTGGACATTTTTCGGTTATTCACATTATAGATTTGATTTTATATTTAAGAGGGTTTGTTAGGTGATTAGTATTCAGTACGTAATCTGATGCTAGCACTTGCTATTTATAATGATTTATTAAGGCATATAAAGTAAATTCTGTGTATTACTTGTTCCAGGTGTTGATTTTTTTCATTGATAATATTAATAAAGTAATATTATAGATGTACACATTGTGTTTAGAGAGGTTGTAGACCTCTGTTCCTGTTTCTAGCAATTTCAATAAGGCTGCTCTGCCCTCTTGTGGCACAAAAAAGGCACAATTTTATTTGGTAGCTTCAATACCTGTACAGTAATTTTTTTAATTATTAATTAATTTATTTCTTTATTATTAGTTTATTATTGGTTATTTTATTTTTTTGTCTTGGTAAAGCTAACAGTATATTGAAGATTTCTTTACATTGTTCAAACTGTAAATCATTGTTATCAGTGCTTATCCTGTAAGTTGGTGCTGTTGAGGTGATACTGTCTTTTTGTGATTTAATGAAGGATAGGTCTTAATTCATTGACTTAATTTATGAGAAAAAGAGCTGTGATCTGAGACCAAGGATGTTTAAAACATATGTCCGTGTTTCCTGAAATGTGCTATTTCCTTCTGACCAAACCTAACTGAATTAAATTAGGTGAATCAATTGAAGTATTTTCGTACAGCAGGTGGATAATGTTGACATATTTTTGCTGTTTTGGATTACCTAAGGGGGGGGGGGGGGGTGATGAGGTCACGCCCCTCGCTGCCGTTGTATGCTTAGCTGAACCCATGTGTGCTTATAGGTCCTTTACACTTTTATTTGCTACACATGGGAAAACATGAGAATTTCTTTTTTAATTCATCCAAGAACCTACATTTACGTTTCAGCATAGGTGCTCGAGCTGAGGGTGGGTACATGAGCATTGCCTGACGTAAACAAGGAGTACTGACGTGCAGACTGACCAATTAAATGTTTACAGAGGTTATATCGACCAATAACGGTTGCTCTACAGTCAGGCCGTCCAATCAGAAGATTTTAGGCTACTTCACCACGCCCACCTTCTCACTCAAGCGAACCAATCGGAGTAGGGGAGGGCGGGACTAGTTTGTGAACGAAACACTTCTCGAAATTCTATGTAAGCTCTAGAAAAACAAAATCCCGGACGTTTGTGAAATTCCGCCCGGACATTTTTTTAAGTCTAAACAAGAGGACATGTCCGGGTAAAAGAGGACGTCTCGTCACCCTACCTAAGGTGGAAACGTCTCCAAATTCGGGACTCCATCGTAGAAAGTGCTACAAAACCAAACAACTCGGGTTACAAATAGTTTCTGTGGTGATTCAAAATGCGAATAAAATCTTACAAGTTCAACTTCAGCCATGTACCAACAACCTTAACGAACGCAGACCTTCTGAACAAAACACAGAAAAGAGCGTTTCCCCACAATCGTAGACGTCCCCTTTAATATAAATGCCAAATAGGGCTGAGTCCACAGCTAAATGTGAATTGAATTATCACAAGTGCCCAACAGAGGGCGGTCTGGGCCATAAAATATATTTCAATTCTCCTCACCAGTGATGCTGACACTTTCTAACTCAGTCTCACTGATCAAATGGCTTCACTGTCATATCTTGAGTGATGAACTGCACATGAACATAACTAGAATTAATGAATTGTTTTTGTCAAATCACCAGAATCCTTCATCTTCCATCATAACTGTATAACCTGTGATGAACATAATTGCTTTCTGTTTAAAAGGCCAGTTTAGAGCCATAAATCATTGCTCTTCACTGTGAATAGGGTGTTGCTTCAAGTATGACATTACTATGGATCAAACTAAAGGATTGCATCACCATTAAACTACTGGGAAAAAAGAGATCCTCCTTTCGTTAGCCATAATAATGTTTTCCGGCTGCTGAATATTAAAGGCAGGTTTTCCTAAAATGAAAAAGGCAAGTACGTGAAAGGACATGGTAGGGGCTTCCAATAAATGTGTCAGTGATTAGAAGCATTAATATATGAAAAATGTTTCCAGTAAATTCACCAATGTGTTGAAGTACAGAGTTCATGATACTCTTGCAGTGATTAAAGGCAAAGTTTAGATGTTATGCATCGAGCATTGTTACAAAGAATGAGAATAATTTAGAAACTTTGGAAACTCAAAATTTTGGGAGTGATTTAGACACACGTCTAATCTCAAGCCAACAATTTGCACTCTGTCGTATTTGTCATTGCTCTGAAGGCATTAATGAGAAAGTTATGAGTTTGTTGCTCCTTCAGCTTCAGGACAAAGACTGATGACTTTCAACCAGTGAAATAAAGTATCAGCAATGAGGAGATGTTGCCATGGAAACAAGTATCTGTTAGTACAGTAGTGAAGACGGATGGCATCAATTTAGAGCAAGTTTGCTGCTTATAAAAACTGCCTCCACATTTTTTCATAAAGCTGCTGGGTTCTGCACAAGCCAAGAGCAAGACTGAAGATATTATCTTATCACTGCAATGTGGTGGCAGACTCTTCAGGCCATATGTCCATATGTTTCATAAGCTCTTTATAGAGACAGGGTGAATAAACAGGCATTTAGTTTTCTCTTCCAATTAAGTTTTGTTTGTTTTCTGTCCTTTATATTGGGATTGATACCTTTTGTCTGTGCCTCAATTTCACACAAAGTGCTGTAAGAACGTGAGCACACACAATCTTTATATAATCCCCAAACAAATTCTGATCTGGAGCAGTTGCATATGAGCTTACTTTCACTATGTCTGTGTCAAGCATCAGCTAGAGAGATATAAAGCCCTAACAGTCATTGGACAGTGGAGCAGTGGAAGTGTGTTCTCTGGGCTGTTGGAGCTCCATCCAATACCTTTGGGAGGAGTTTGGGTGGAGCTTGTGATCCAAAACTAATTATCCAGCATCAGCACCTTACCTTACTGATGTTCTTGTCGCTGAATGCCATCCAGTTCTCACAGAAATGTGCCAACATTTGATGTAAAGAATTCTCAGAAGATTACAGCACCAAAGAGGAACAGATTCTTGATTAATACATTTATTTCAGAAGAAGTGCTAGATGTTTAATGCTAAATAATGCAGTTGTTTTATCGCTAACTAGTCTCACAATTTAGCAATTTTGACACATCTAAAGATAAAGATAAAATGAATGGGACTGGAACTGCTCTGCCATTTTGACATTAATTGAATTAACTCATTAATTTCAACATGTTTTATGTGAATGAAAATGAGCAAGAGCAATATATTCGTAGAAATACAGCTGGAACTTGCTTGTAAAATTTCTTATATTTGCAGAAAAACAACAAAAAATATTATTATAAAATTCATATTATTTGAAATTTATATAATTATTAGAAATTGAGTAATAATGTAAAAGGCCTGGTTATGGCCTGATGTCTGTGGGGGGGAGTGGGTCTGTCACAGAATGTATTCAGTAATTGTCTGAGAAATGAGAGAGAGATAGAGAGAGAGAGAGAGAGTGTGTGTGTGTGTGTGTGTGTGTGTGTGTGTGTATGCACTTACGTGGGTGTGATGCTGAAATGCTGGGTATAGATAGCTCAGTGATCTGATGAGTCACTCATTATGTGGATTTGTCTAATAAGGTCTTTTCTCACCCACACTGATGCACCAGAATGAAGAGAGTTGAAGGCAATGTGTGGAGGAAAAAACACCTTGAAATGAAATACAAGATTCAGCCCTTTATTCTCTTTAGTTTAAAGTGAGGAGATTTAATGATTCAAGGCAGTTTATAGAAAAAAGACAAAGAAATCATTTTGAAGCAGTATATTTTATAGAAGAAAACTAAAAACAGTTAAACGCAACTCTGTAACATTAAAGTTGTTCTAGGCTTTGCTGGTCAGGCTCTATGAAGCGCTTTGATTTGACATTGAATAATTATTAATACATTAATTTATTTATTCATTGTCTGTAACTGCTTATCCAATTCAGGGTTGTCGTGGGTCTGGACCCTGAATCATTGGGCACAAGGCAGAAACACCCCCCTGGTGGGGGCGCCTGTCCTTCACAGGGCCACACACATACACACTCACACCTATGGACACATTTGAGTCGCCAATCCACCTACCAACGTGTGTTTTTGGACTGGGACCCACGCAGACACTGGGAGAACACACCAAACTCCTCACAGACAGTCACCTGGAGCGGGATTTGACCCCCAGGTCTCTGGAGCTGTGTAACTGCCAAATATGGTTTTCCAAAAGTAGCTCAGTGTTAACACCATTATGACTGGCTGAAAAATGTGCTGCTAGCTCTGTAATTTTGGGTGATTTTGGGTGTCACAAGCCCTTCTTGCCCTGGACACCAGTGGTCCTCATTCCCAGATCACTGAAGGGTTCAGCTGGCAATAACTGAGCTCACTTGCACCTCAACAAGCCCCTTTTAAAGCTTCTTCCTTTCTGCACTCTGTATGGTATTGTTAGTGATGTAGTTCCAGACTCTTCTGTTGACCATTTGACACTGGTTTCTTGAGGTTTTTTGTGGTTATTCTTCTTTCCTTCTTCTGATTTTAGGATGAATGCTTTTTGACCGTTGACCCTTTTTCTGACCTATTGACTAAGATATGTTTGTGAAGCTCAGGCCTGTTTCTTCATGCTAGGTTATAGACAGTCATATTGGGTATCATCATTACTCCATAAATCAATAACATTACACAGGCTGTCTTTACCTTAGCGTGATTACTTTTCCTCTGAAGCCATTTCACCTCTTTATCTCTTTTAACGTGATATATGAAAGCTGGGACATGAGATTTCTTTATGCTACATGTAATCAGTGTAGGATTAATCACGTCACTCCACATGGGTTAAAGTTTCCCAGATGGCAGACAAATTTAGGCATAATCTGCTCCACTTTTGGTACTTCTGGCGCAGTTTTGGCACCGGCAAGCGTTGTGTGATCTGGACGTGAGCCGACTCTCATGAGCCCGGCTTGACTTGGGTTATGGCACATGTTGTGTGGGCCAAATGTCGTGAGCTGGACTTGACTGGGGTTATTGCACGTGTTGTGTGGGCTAGATGTTGGCCAATGTCACTTTGATTCACAGCACAACTGACATGTGGCCCGTATGAGGTGGACCTGAGTTGATTCAGTCAGGCGTATGTTTTCACAAGCACTATTCAAAATGGTTCTGGATGCAGCACTGCCTTTGAGGCAGAAAGAAAGTAATTGGTTACTAGCTAACCTGCGGGGATTAATGTGAATGATTAAAACGGATTGGTCTGAGATTTTAAAATACCCAGTACAGCTCTGCCTAGGCAGTGCCATCATAAAAGTGCAAAACAGGTCATAAAAAACTGCAGATGTGGACCACATTTGGGACAAACATTCATTGCTATCTGTGTCAATTGTAATCATATGCGACTTCATTAGCGTCTTGCTGTGGGTTACAAAAAATACATCAATACATTGATTTTTTACCATCGTGGGCTGTTTCTACTGTAACTTATAAATTCAGACTAGCTATATAATAAGGTCTCAAAATTTATCACATTTCTGCTTTAACAACTTTTATCTGCTTTTCTTTTTCATTCTTCTGTAACTCCTCCTGACTCACAGCAGGTGAGAGAGAGGGTGTGGGTGAGGAACTGGCAGAAATGTGTTGAGTTGTTTAGACTGTTTTTTGTTTAATTTCTGATCTTACTTTCAGGTTCAAACACTCACACACACACACACACACACACACACACACACACACTCTCCAGGGCTTCTCCTGAGTCACAGCAGGAGACAGTGAAGCATGTATCTGCTTCCTTTACAATGCTCACACTGATTTTACTCCCTCACAATGTCAGCTAATATAATACTGTCTTTTATTTCATTATTCACTGCGGCACACTTCAGTGTAAATGCATCAACTTTGTTATCAAATTTGCTTCACGGCTTTTTGTCTATAAAATATTCAAGTAGAGCCTTTGTGTACTCTATCTATCTATCTATCTATCTATCTATCTATCTGTCTATCTGTCTGTCTGTCTGTCTGTCTGTCTGTCTGTCTGACAAATGTTTGTAGACATCTGCTCAAAATACTTTCTTTCAAAGAAAAGTATTAAAGGGTACTCGTGAACTTTGCCTTTAATGAGGAGTTTGTTTTCCCTTGAGGGAGTAAGCTGATGTTTTAGGAAAGTTTTACACTGGGTATTGGAAAAGAACAATGGGAGTTTGATGCTAATCACTTATATAAACTGTAGATAGCTTCGTACAAGGTGGATTCCTCTCTTGTGCCAAGTTATTGCAGCTAGACTTGTGACACACCACAACCTTGAGCAGGAAAATATGGTCATAGAAAATGGATGGATATTGATATTGAATGATTTTTCTCATGCTCTGTCTTTCATGCACACTCTTTCTCTCTCTCTCTCTCTCTCTCTCTCTCTCTCTCTCTCTCTCTCTCTCTCTCTCTCTCTCTCTGATCTGTTAGTTTCTTTGCCATGGGCAGACAGCAGGAACACTTGAGGAGTCTGAGGCTAATTTTAAATTTCAATGTGTGTGATGCTCATAAGGGAATTACTAGAGTCTGTGTGTGTGTTCATGGGTGTGTGTATGTGTTTGTATGTGTGTGTGTATGTGTATTTGTGTGTGTGTGTGTGTGTGTGTGCACTGCCTAAAATACTAAAATGATATGAACTTCAGCTCCAGAGCTTTGTTCATCTAATTCTCCTTGACTTTGTTTTTCACGTTGTTTGTGTGTGAGTATGTGTTTTGTGTGTGATGTCCCCTGGGTGTGTGTGTCCGGCTGTTGTCCTGTATCTTACGTTTGAGCTTCTTTTGAACTGTGACTGGAGCTTCATAAGTATTCACAGCACAGAGACGCTCCACAGCAGTGTTATTACATACACATTCACAAGATATATGTGTAAACAACAACACTGTTCTCCAACCAACATGCCTTTTGATTTTAAATTAGTTTTCTGTTGTTTATATAATGTACTATGAATATGGTAACTATAAAAAAAATCTTGGAAAATTTTACTGCCACTGGAGATTAGATCATATTCTTCTTATTCATCTTATTCAACCACTTGTAAGAATCACATCTTCTGCTTTTTTTCATTGAACGTCCTGTTTACACTGTGTGCCATAGAAATAAATGCTTGTTCAGAATTAAGAATGAAAATGTAACCCAGACTTACAACATTAGTGAGATCAGTTACTGATGTTTGATGACTACTTATGCACTCCAACTGCATCCCACTTCTACATCCCAAAGTGTTGGATGGAGCTCCAATCCAGAGAACAGAGGGCTTTATAATCTTCTAATCCAAAAATGGCTTGGTGCATGGTGACCTTTGCAGCTGCTTGAGAGCATCTTATTCTATTAATCAGTGTTTTTATTTAGATTATTCAAAGTGTGTGTGTGTGTGTGTGTGTGTGTGTGTGTGTTTGTGTTTGTGTGTGTATGTGTGAGCGCAATGTTCAACCATTTCTCTTATCTCATGCCATAGTAACAGCACTCCACTCCACCATTTCCCACCTGGAACTGCAGGGGCTCTATGCCTGGCTACTCTTCATGGATTTTAGCTCTGTATTCAATACCATACTTCTGGAAAAACTGACTCTGAAATTAATGGACATTGGACATCTGCTACTGGATTAGAGGCTTCTTATCAAATCGTGTTCAGAGAGTTAGATTTGGCCCACAACTCTCCACAGCCTCAGCCTTAACACCGGCTCTCCACAAGGCTGTGTGTTGAGCCCACTGCTCTACACCCTGTACACGTATGATTGTGTCAGTAGCCACCCAGACAATGTCATAATCAAGTTTGCGGATGACACCACCATGGTTGGGCTTATCTCTGATGGAGTTGAAACGGCAAACAAGGGGGAGGTTAAAAGGTTGTTGAGTTGGTGTGCAGACAACAACTTTGCTCTTAACACCTCCAAGACCAAATAACTGACTGTAGATTTCAGGAGGTCGAAGTTGGATCTGCAACAAATCTATATTAATGGGGAGTGTGTAAAGTGGGTACTCAGCTTTAAGTTCCTGGGAGTGCATATGGATGTAGACCTCCAGTGGAGCTCTAACAACTCTGCTGTGGTGAAGAATGTTCAGCAGTGTCTACACTTCCTGAGGATCCTCAGGAAGCTCAACCTGAATAAGGAATGGCTGACTATCTTTGGCCATTGCTCTGTGGAGCGTGTACTGACTTATTGCATCTCTGTGTGGTTTTCAGCAGCACTGCAGCACACAAAAAAGGCCATACAGAGGGTCATCAACACCGCCCAGAAAATCATTGGTCACCCTCTCCCTTCCCTGGAGGAACTTTATACTAGCCCCTGTCTCTGGAGGGCACATGAGAGACAGCACACACCCAGGACACCTGCTTCCCTCTGGCAGACGTTACAAATTAAAATAAGGACAAACAGACTGAGAGACAGTTTTTACAGCAGGGCCATAGCTCTGTTAAATACAAACATGTAACACTCTGATGTGTATATAGTCTGTATCTTCTCTTTTTCCCTGCTTATTTATTTAGATTTATTATTTATATTTGTGTACAGAGAGTATTTTAATTCCGATGTGCAAGTGTACAAGTACAATGTGCAATAACAATAAAGCATTAATTCTGTCACATCTTGGCACTTTCTTGTTTGTTTTCCCCTTCCATGTGGCTCTGTCTGTTTGTTGTTATTCCTATCTCCGCCCTCGTTCCACACTAGCTCCACCTTGTTTCCGCTTCCTCGTCATTTTCCCTCATTATCTGTGTCAGGTGTCTCTTGTTTGTTCACATATATAAGTTCCGGTGTTGTCACTTCCCGTGATCGGTCATTTGTGTTGTGTTTGTGTTGTTGTTTTGCTCTGTTCTAGTCAAGTCGCGTCGTTTCCTTCTGTTTCCTTCCTTCTCCCTGTAAAGCCGTGCCGTAGTCATTCATACTCATTTGTGTTTGTGTTGTGTTATTGTAGTCTGCGTTTCTCTAGCTTGTTTCTCGTTTCTCGTTCCTCGTTCGGTCTCTTGCTTGTCTCTTGCTCTATTCCTATGTTTCTAAGTAGTGTTATTTCGTGTTTCTCGTCAAGTTCGTTTGTTGTGTTATCTATATATTAAACTATCTGTGTTGTAGCGAGTGTGTCCGCCTCCGTAATTCCACTTTTCACGTCCCCGTGACACATTCGTTCATTCATTCATTCATTCATTCATTCATTACATACGCAGGTGTTCAGCTGTTCAAACCCAGTTTGTGTAATCTCCATAGAAAAGCATTGGCCAATAGATTGGGGTGCTCTGGAACAGCTGCACATATTTCTAAAGTCACCATGCCCAAGACGGTTGGAACCGCGTTCTTGACACAACATACAAACAGAGGAGGTCCTTCGTATCAGAAGATTGAAGAATTGGCTTATTATGGAATTCATTATTATCACATCCTTGTCCCTGAGTATATTCTCGAGAGAACAGATTGTCCCAGACAACAGCATAAGTGCTGGATATATGAGAAAAGAGGCTTCTGAGAGTATTTTAAAACTAATCACTGCTCTCTAACATGCTGGGGTGATTTTGTTATAGAGAGAGCTGTTATGACACTTGATTTACAGCTTACAGCTTATTTTCCAGACCATTGATGGTTTCAGGGCTGTAATGTGCTGGTCATTTACCTACTAAATGACACAGCAGCCTCTTGATATTTTCTCTTTATGGCAAAATTACAGCAATATAAGTGGTTTGAATGTAGCTATTATATGTCACTTGATTATGTGAGTGTGCATGTGTGTGTGTGTGGGTGTGTTCTCCAGGATGATTAAAACAAATGAACCATTTCTGTTTTTGTGTGCTCTCCAGAAGAAAAAAGCCTAGTGCACCAGAGTCTATTGGTGTGGGGCTTTGTGCACCTTTAGCCCATGCTTGATCCCATGAGTTCTGAGCTTAGACTTTTGTACAACTCCAGAGGGTCCCATTTCACTTCATTCATTCATTCATTCATTATCTGTAAGCGCTTATCCAGTTCAGGGTTGCGGTGAGTCCAGAGCCTACCTGGAATCATTGGGCGCAAGGCGGGAATACACACTGGAGGGGGCGCAAGTCCTTCACAGGGCAACACAGACACACACACATTCACTGACACACTCACACCTATGGACACTTTTGATTCGCCAATCCACCTACCAACGTGTGTTTTTGGACTGTGGGAGGAAACCGGAGCACCCACGCGGACACGGAGAATATACCAACTCCTCACAGACAGTCACCCGGAGCGGGAATCCAACACACAACCTCCAGGCCCCTGCAGCGTGTGTGACTGCGACACTACCTGCTGCGCCAACGTGCCGCCCTCCATTTCACTTCACATTTTCCATAAAGATTAAACAAACGGTTTGAGCACAACTGAACCTCTTTGTCTATAGTGAATAAACTTTAAAAGAGTTAAAAATCACTCAGGTGTGCAACGGTGGCACATCAGGTAGTGTCGTGGGTTTGAACCCTGCTCTGTGTAACTCTTTGTGATGAGTTTGTATTCTCCATCTTGCGTGGGTTTCCTCTGGGTGCTCCAGTTTCCTCATATAGTCCATAAACACATATTGGTAGGTGGACTGGCTACTCAGAAAAGTGTCTTTAGGAGTATGTGTGTGAATGTGTGAGTATGTGTTGCCCTGCACCCCATCCAGGGTTTGTTCCTGCCTTGCGGCCAGCGATTCCAGGCCGGCCACACAGGGACCCTGAACTGTTTGAGCGGTTACAGACAATAAATGAATGAAATCACTGAATACAAAAAAAGTCTCCAAAAGCTTTTAAACATGTATAGGATATATTCAATTTGAACCTAGTGTGGATATGTTCTTGTGACCATAGATTATATAGTGCAAAAAAAAAAAAAAGAAAAAAGAATTGGCAACAATAACAAGTTATGCCATACAATATCTGAATCATTTAAACAGTCATTTATTAATTCAGTTCCTTTGTGTGTTTCTGGTTCTGTAGCATTTGCCTGAACTAAAGGGTTTTTAAGGGTACACAATTATACAGATTTATATAAAACTACAAAAGTCTATCAATCAAATAGTAAAACAATGCACAACGTATTATTAACAACATATTTACTATTTATTAGCAAGAATATTTACTCAATTGGTAAATTATTGATCATATAAGGGATTGACTGATTCTGGTTTTTGGGAGACATGTTTTGGAATGGCTTCAGAGTGCATAGCTGCACATAATGCATAGCTTATGTGGACAAAGCTACAGTAAGGTGGATGTAGAATGTGTTTTGCAGATGAAATGTAGCCACATATAGCACAATCACACAAATACACACATTTACACACACATATACACTGTATATACACCAAACCTCTCATATATTCTCTACAATGAAATTCATACATGTGCATGAGTTGTTGATGGTGCTGATATGGTATGCACGGTATGGAAATGCATTGTCTCTGAAGCACACTCTGTGCACAGCTGCAGTGAGGGTGAACTCTAACCCTAAGTAGTAGATTTATTCTTTCCTTATGTTTTTGCAGAATTTGGAAAAAAGATTTGAAGTAAATTCCATAACAAATATCATATGTAATATTAAATCTATATGCATGATTGCAAAGTGAATGTGCTTTGTATATGTAGCTTTGCTAGTACAGACCACGCTCAGAAGTCTTTGGGGAGGAGTTCAGTTTGGCTTATGGTTGCGTATGAAGCCGTGCCCCCAGTTTAATAGATCAATACAAGAAAAGGGTGGAGACAGGGTGGAGGTAAGTTGTAACAGGCTCTGGACTCCTTGGACTGCAATTGCTGTGAGGATTTGATGGCATTAAATCATGATTACACTAGTGATGTTAGGTATTGTTCTGCAATGTACTAGATAAAGGAAAGTACAAGAAAAGTGTTGCATTATAGACTTTTCTGAAGCAGCTGCCCATGAACCTAAAGTGGGGAGCCATGGCCATGACTCTGGATCAAAGACACAATCATCACATTGGATGACTGGTGTGATTTATACCCCTGTAGGCCACATTTAGTGATGAGTACTGTGACCATAAGCTCATGTGGAGTTCAAGAGTGTTTTTTATGTTGGTGATAACTTTTCAAATGAGATTATACAAACTGAATGATAGTGTTTGGTACAGAAATTGTACTTTTTTGGGAAAGCGATGTTTTCACATTCAAAGTGGTGCAAACTGAATGTTTTAATGTGTTATTTAATGTGTTAATCTTCCTCCATGTCCTAGTTGCTTTGTGGATCAATTACAGCACCATGTTGTCAGTTCTAATGACGAACTCTTATCTGCTTTTGACAACCCCCCTCTCTTTCCCTCTCTCTACAGAGGGTACAGTGCCCTGTGTTTCTTTTTAATCTCACTACTCTGTCACCAGCTTTTTAAAATGCAAATGCTCACACTCAGGCAGTTGGTGTAATGTGGCTCTGTTCCAAAAGACGCTTGTTAGACCTTGAAGATTTGGACATGTGAAAGTATGCCCCTGCTCAGAAGAGCAGTTTGTTGTGTGCTTTTTATTATTAGGTTTAATAAGTGTTGGTTTTAAGCAACAAAAGTCATGTACTATTGCACAACAAGATATTTACACTGCTGCTTTGTCAAATTGATTCATATTATTCTGTTTGGTCTGACATACAGTGTAAAACGCTAATAATTACTTAAAACAAATACAGAGTGAAGTGTATATACAGTTCACAACCTTAAGCATTTGAGCGATTTAGTTTTTTCTACCTCGGGATTTTCTTTTTGAGTTTCGTACATAAGTTTACAATTGATATTAACATTTTAGTATCTCTGAAATTAAAAGAGAACTCAGAACTCAGGCACACATTTATTAGAACAGCAACGCACAGCATGCTGGGATTGCACTGCCGCTGCTCCCCAGCCAATCAGCTTGAAGGGCTATTGTGGCCTGCAGCCAGTCATTGTGCACAGCTGCTGCATCTCACACACACACACACCCTGTGTCCAGATGGTCCCCCAGAGTCCCAGCATACTGACCTACTCTAGCCTCATACACACCTAATCAAACATACAAGTCCACATGTTTGTTTTCATGTACTGTTGGGCAAGTACACTTTATCCAATAGCCTAACCCTACACATTACCGTTAACCTACTACTAACTTTAAACTATACTTAAAATGTCTAGACCATGCCTTAACCTAACTTTTACATGTCTACACTTTAAAATACAAAGGTTGAGACTTTCAAGTTCTAAGCATTGCCCACCCACTCCCACCCCCTTATTTGTGGATCACAATTTCGATCCCCAGTGAAGGCAAAACCATTGGAGCTAGCACAGGCGTTTCTTAGCTGATGTGACAGATCTGGACTGCTTGCATTCGCTTCTGACATATTAAGCTGTTTAGTGGCATTGAGTGAGCGGCCGTTCAAAAAAAATGTGTTGGCCTCACCTCTTTCAGAGGAAGCACATGTTGCCCCCACCCTCCTGAGGCTGGTAACACTGTGTGTGATTGACTGAAATAAAAATAAAAAATATTGCAAAACTGCGTATGTTTTAATGTTCTGGTTGGGTTCAGGCTTCGTATCTTTTCTTAATTCAAGCACTGTATGTACATTGTATGTTCAAATGTATCCAGGCATCCTTTCTAATGAGTAAAACGAGCTATATTTGCACCCATTGCTGACACACAGTTTGAATAATGCCAGTATAAAAAAGCATTGATTAATGGAAGTACAGAAGTACTTCATAATGATATAAACGCAACACACACATACACACACACACACACACACACCTGTACAAAAATTGTTGACAGTTGTTTTGTGTGTTAATGAGAGGCGTGTTTTAATACAACAGATGCTTATGTCCTGTCTTGCAGGAGTGTGTGTGTGTGTGTGTATATGTGTTTGTGTATTAAGGCTTTTTTCAGGTTGTTCTCAGACCCCATCTGCCGTGTTTCTTTCTCCTGGCACAAATTTAAGAAAAAGAAAGTGTGAGGATTTAACAGTCTAGCACATTTTATTCCCCTTTTTTTATCTTCTTTACAGTCTTTTTTTTCTCACATTATTATGAGACTTCATAATTTCTTCTTGTCTTCTTGCATGTCTAATGGTGCAATACTTTTCCCATTAAAGTCTGGTTCCATACACACAGCACAGAGCTAATTGGAGCAACAGGAAACTTATTTGCTATTTTAAGCAGCTCTCTGAAACACAATCTCATTTAAGCAACAAAAGTTAATGTGCACTGGGGAAAACACTGACTCTGAACATATTCTGTAGGAAAAAAGGACCTTTAGGAAGAATTGGTTCCACAAAAAAAAAAAAGTAGACTTATCATTGAATTAAATTCTTGAATAATTAAGGCTCCACCCATGAAAATATTCTTCCTTAGCTACTGTAACTAGGTTGGACAAGCTTTAAAAATGCTGCAGCAAATTAAAGAACACACCTTTTTGTCAGGTAGGTGGCACGGTGGTGCAGCAGGTAGTGTCGCAGTCACACAGCTCCAGGGACCTGGAGGTTGTGGGTTCTATTCCCGCTCTGGGTGACTGTCAGTGTGGAGTTGGTGTGTTCTCCCCGTGTCCGCGTGGGTTTCCTCCGGGTGCTCCGGTTTCCTCCCACAGCCCAAAAACACAAGTGGATTGGTGACTCAAAAAAGTGAGTGTGAGTGAATCTGTTTGTCTGTGTTGCCCTGTGAAGGACTGGCGCCCCCTCCAGGGTGTATTCCTGCCTTGTGCCCAGTGATTCCAGGTAGGCTCTGGACCCACCACGACCCTGAACTGGATAAGTGTTTACAGATAAGGAATGAACTTTTTGTCAGAAGGACTGGCGCCCCCTCCAGGGTGTTTTCCTGCCTTGTGCCCAGTGATTCCAGGTAGGCTCTGGACCCACCACGACCCTGAACTGGATAAGTGCTTACAGATAAGGAATGAACTTTTTGTCAGAGAAAAATTTACATTTAAAGTGTGTTGCTTGTTTTGTTTGACCAGCTCTAGAGTTCCTTAGGAATGACAAATTGCTGGTCTTTCCTTTGAGGAGCAAAGCTTGAGGCACACTGATTTAGAGCAGAGCATAAGAAACGACCGATCACAGAGACATTTTTTTTATTCAATAACGTCTACCAAATGGACTCTGGGTACCTTGTTCTGGGCAGATTTGATTACCTATTCCAGCAGTGAGTGTTTGTATCCTGAGAAAAGCTGTGCAGTGTAGTGGAGGGAAATGGAAAAAGAGAAGCAGCCAGATAAAACTGAAAACAGCTCTTCTTTATTAAACAGAGGAACATCTTGATCAGGGCTTTTTCCCATTTTATTAACAACCCCAGAGCCATAGAGGAAGAACAAAGTCAGCAATGACATCACCAGTCTTCAAAACAATAAGCCACACATAACAGTGTCTAAAACCAACCTTTAACCCTTACATGTTGCAGATATAAGAAAATGTGTGAAAAGAAAGATTTTAAACTTTTCCTCTACATCACATCTGTATCTAATTAGATTGTCTAGATTGTTTTAAATTATTATTTCAATTGCATTCCTTGGTTTTGTAAATACTATTGTTTGGCTTTCTTTATAATTTTGACATATATTTGGTGTGTGTGTGTGTGTGTGTGTGTGTGTGCTCCTTCCAAATAGATTACAAAAATGATATAGATCAACATTGGTAGCTGTCTTTTAATTGTGTAGATTAAAATAATAAATGTTCTGTAATATGTGCACGTCTTTACACGCTTTTTAATACTACATTAGAAAACAGGCTCATATTTTGATGGTGGGCCGCTGTCACATGTCCTTCGTTTATATCTGACACAGAACACTTCAAATCATCAGCCTGTACTTAAGCAGGTGACGAGGGCAAACAGAAAACACGCGTGATTGGTCAGTCTGGGGAAGGGGGGCGGAGAAAAGAGAGAGAGAGAGAGAGAGAGAGAGAGAGAGAACATTTATGTATGTTAAAGAAAATGTGGAGCTTATGTTGTAACAGTGACAGAGGGCGCATGTGCGTGAGAAGGGAAATTGAAATAGAAACAGTAAAATAATAGAAAGGGGAGAGAGCTTGAGAGGAGTGTGATAGAAGGGGGGAGAGAGTCAAATACACGAACTGTATTTGTGTGTGTGTGAGGGAGAGAGAGAGAGAGAGAGAGAGAGAGAGTTTGACAAGGAGAGAAGAGAGAGGGAGAAAGATAGAGCTGGTCTGCCAGCATCGGGTGCGCGTGCAGTTCGGTGAACATTATCATGGCGCGCACATGCTGCCACCAGTCTTTCATAGCAACGTGGAATAAACGCAGATGAAAACAACAAGAAGAAGCTTTTCGGTCTTTGAATATCGTCGCTCGATTTCTCCGTTCTTCTTCTTCTCTCTCTCTCTCTCTCTCTCTCTCTCTCTCTCTCTCTCTCTCTGAGTCGGGAGCAGTGCACAAACAGGATTTAATCTCCCGTCTCCTGCAACCTAAAAAGGCCCGGTATTTTTTGTATGCTTTTATTGTTGTGCGTAAAGCACGAGCACTTTTCTTGGAGGAGAAAGCATGATTTTTGCCGACATGAGCACCGGGGGCAGCTCCCCGAAAATGCACCCGCCCAACGGCACGCGCTTTTACACCTTCCAGGCGAGTGATGCTTCATTTGTATGTCGTGGTTTCAGACTTTGGATTTGGGGGTGTACTGCTGCTTAATATCTGCATGAAGTGTGGGACAGTGAACTAGTGACTGTAATATTATGTATGTATCTCAGATACTGATGATGATGATGATGCTATATCTGAATCTGTGATTGATTATTTTCTGCAATGAGTGTGTGTCATTGATGTGTAACTGGAACTTTGCTTTGCATTAATAAGTCTGCATTGCCTGAGCAGGTACTGTCATTTCAGCAGTAGTCATACTGAGTTTTCCCCCCACAAGCCACACATTTTACCCACGTTGTTTTGTGCTTTGGCAAATCATAGTGCAGGAATTTGATCTCTCTGCTCCAGTCACAGTACAGAAAGATGATTGCCACTAACCAATCACAGCCAGGTGCAAAAGGCTTGTTACTACTGGCCAGTTATCCAATCGCAGCCAGCAATAGAAAGTGTGTTGCTATCAACCAATCCAAGGGCAAAGTCTTGTTAATTCTAGCCAATCACAAAGCAAGATGTAGGCTATTGATTGCCTATAACAGGGCAGGATGCAGTTTACTGATAACCAGTCAAAACCTGGGGCAGAATCCTTGCTACTACTCTCTGACTCAAGTGCAGAAACCTTATTCTAGTCAGTCACAGAGCAGAAGAGTGGAATATTACCCACCAATCTCAGTACAGGAGACTGGATATAGCCAGTCCCAGTGTAGGAGTCGAGATACTGTTAACCCGTCCTAGTGCAGGAGAGGGAACACATTGCTAACCAATACCAGAAAAGGAGGCAGAATGTTACTAATCAGTCCCAGAGCAGGAGACACACCATTACTGTCAAATTAGTTAGTTATTACTACACAACTAAAAATACCTGATCAATATATTGATCTTTATTGATCAGCTAAATGGTTGGACAAAATACTAACATTTATATCCTAGCACTTACAGATTGTTGTATATTATGAAAGCAGTATATTATATGGTGAATCATTAGTAAATCACATATTTTTATGAAAGATCTGATCACAATGCTCAAAGAATTAAGTAAAGAAAGTTCTGTGATAGATTAAAGGCTTCATTTACATATGGCAACCTTCGGGCAATGCTGGTGTCTTAGTAATTATTAACAAGCAATCTACTGGCCTGATCAGATTTGATTGATTTGTTGGATCAGAATGGTTAGATCTGGGTCTGTACTTTATGGAACAAAGGGTAAAAATATATTGTTCAGAACATGTTTACATTAGAGCTACCTGTACCACCTTCATCTAGTGAAGCCCAAATCATCTAAGGCCAACAAAAGCTCTTCGATTATTAATTTAGCCGCACACAGTAGATCTATTGATTTGATCTAAACTGCTCTGTCCCCTAGACGCATGCAGGGGAATGAATCCGGTGCCATTGGATATTGATCTGTATCTCAGAAGACCTGGAAAACTAAGACATTTTAATCGGTAGAAAATAAAGCTGCAGTTGAGCTGCTCCAACCAATGTACCTTTTCCAGTTAATTCTGGGATCGTGCTGCCTTAGGACTGGTGCTGCACTAGTTTTAGACCTGATTTGCCAGATTCCGCCACCTGGATGGGCAGGTGTACTGGCTGATGATTTTGGACTGGACTGTTGTTTTTTTTGGATCAGTTTGTATCAACAGAGTAAATTAAAATTGAATTACGCCTTATGAATGAGTGATGAAGTCTTACCGATTATTTATCGTTCATGATGTGACGTTTACCGGATAAAAACTGTTAATCAGGATTTTGGTTCCCTTTGTTGCATTTACAGTCTCTTCTCTAATGGAAAGGCAGTATGTGCAGGAGAGAGGTTTTGAGGATCTGATGATATTGAACCACATAATTTAAATAATGTTTATGTGATGTACATTAGTGATGTTCCTGATCATAAATGTATTGTATTGAGCTTCATTGCTCCATAGAACACAGGTTCGTTGCTTCACAACCCAGTGTTTGGGGATTTTATACCCCTCTAACCCACATGTGGCATTGAGTATGGTGACCTTAAGCTCATGTGAAGTTTTTCCAGAACGCCATTTTTTCTGTGGGAATTGTTTAAAAAATAATAATAAAAATTCATTTCTATACATAGTGGGTCAGATAGGAATTTGAAAAGCAAAATGGAACTGTATGTGTTTATATAAACTTGTGTGTGTGTGTGTGTAAAAGCCGATATGCCTATTTCAGCATGTGACATGAATGAGAAAGTGACACGAATGGACAGTCACCCAAAATCCTGCTCTTCATTCCGAACAGTGAACAAAATCTATTTCACACGTTCCAGTCACATCCAAAACAATCTTAAAACGATCTGAGCCCACAGTGACTCAGCTGAATAAACCCAAACACTCTCATACCTCCACTGTTTCTTCTCTCTGCTCTTTTTCAGAAGGCTTTAATACAAATCAGCATGTTGTCATTGTCAGAATGAAAAACTGAATTACATGGAATAGGATCTTTGTATATTAGTGGATTCCATATCCTTTTAGGCAGGTGATTTCTACCTAAAGAGCTACCAGTTTGCTTATCAGGCAGCTTGTCTCAGTTTTCCTTGTTTTTCTAAATGTATTTGATCAGCCAAAGACATGTTTGGTGTTGGACATTTGTTGTCTGTAAGCAGTTTTAAGGCAGGCTGTGGAAGTATGCTTTAACCTTGTTTATTGATGTAGTTTTCGCTCAGCTTTGATGATATCCCACTAATAATGGTCTATGGTAAATCTAAAAGAATATGCTGTATGTCACCTGCAGATTTTAGTTTAAGCTGAAGGTGAAGGTGAGTTGAGAAGGTGTGTGTGTTTGCCTGTGTTTAGGCAGTGAGGCTATTGCTGTTCTGTACCCTTAGCATTCCTCCATGTTTGGGCAATCAGTCCCACAGTCAATATTAGAGCTGGCGTAGCACAAGCTGTGCTTACCCCTTGCCAGCAGCAAGCAAATGAAAAAAAAACACACAACATTTTTTATTGTATACTGTATATGTATAAAAAATTGTGGACATTCCTTATAATCAGTGATAATGCTCAACATTTATGGGTGGACATGTTGTGTATAGTCTCCTTTAGAAAAGAATACAACAAAGTGGGATGCTTTGAAGCAGCTTGACATGAGCCAAATGTACCAACATTCCAAGGGGTATAAAGGTTTACACCTGTGCTCTCTTGAGTGATGAATATTCCAATATTATGTGAAGCCTTCTCAGAAGAATAGAGGCTGATACTGCCACTGTCATAAATTCCAGTCTTACAAAATATTTGGGAGTCAGTTGCAGGTTTATTCAAGAGACAAAAACCAAGTTGAAGAGGAGTCAAAAAACCATGAAGACCATCCGAGAAAAAACAACCATAATCCTAAGGGTAAACCGAGGAAATCCAAAGGAATAAACCAAGTCCAAAGCCAAAAAACCAGAAAAAGCTTATACAAAGACTAATGCTCAGAATTGCCAATATAGTTGAAACAATACTTCGCGACCTGTGGAACAAAACAGTGAGCTTAAATGTTCTACCACTGATTTGGCTAATTAGAGATACGTGAGGAATCTAAGCTAGAACTCAGGTGAGTGTGACCTCTGGTTGTTTGGAGGAGAAACTGCTTGGGCTGATGTGACAGCCACAAAGAGGAAAGATATTCCTGCTTAATTTAAAGTATAAACATGGCATAGGTGTCTACTATATTTTGCCACATAATGTATGAAAGAACTTTAAAAGAACTGTTATATTTAGTGATTGATCACAGATCTACAGTGGCCAAGGAGATTATTATGGAACCTTTGTCTAGGTCTGTTCTAATGAAACACATTAAGATGACTGCCTGAAAGAAACAATCAGTTTTTGATATGTCAGATAAAGGACTAGGGCATATGGTTACAATTACTACAGATGTTTACTGATACTTTGGACACTTTTCTCATTCCATGGATTGAAAATAGGATTGGTGATGAAGTCTTTTTAAAGGATGATAATGCATCTTGCCACAGAGCAGAATGAGTGTTAACGCTTTTCTTAAGAAAAGGGATATCAATTCAGTAACTTGACAATTGAACAGTCTGCATCTCAGTCCAATTAAACATTTCTGTTGGAAATTGGTTCATGACACATCTCAATCCAAAGCTGATTTTTCACTGCTATTTGAGAAATAGCTTCCAGTCAAATTGAAACTGCTCAACGTAGTTTTTAACTAGTGAAGGCCATGTCTAAAAGGGGACATAATGGTAACACTGGTCTTACTGAGACACCTGGAAAACACGCTGATTAAAATACCACAAGGTTAAAACAACATAGCATCGTTTTCCCCCTGTCTAAAGAGTCGTGTTCAGAAAGGCCAGTTTGTTTCTTTTCCTTTAAATGAGAATGAGCCACAGCTGACTTCGGCATGAGCGCACAGCAGTGAGGAGAGAGGACCAGCTCTGTTTTGCCATTTTCACTTGATTATCTGCTTCTCATCTTCTTTCTTTTTCTTGTTTTCACTATATTTTTGTTTTCACTAAATTTTATTGCTTTTAGTGTTAATGCCTTAGTGCATGCAATTAATCTGGAAAATTTAATGCATTATAATTTTTTAACGAACATGAATTTTGCCAAATTTGGACAACATTTCCTCCCAATATTCACTCATTTTTACAGAGCCCAGTACCATTCTACACATTTGTTTAATCTCCCTTCCAAAAAAACTAGGAAATACTAGCATTTTGACCTGTGATTAATCATGATTAATTACAGAATGTTGTTGTGGTTAACACTTTTCTATTTTTGAATTGATTGACACCACTAATATTTATTTGTTTTTCAGAAAAACAGGTTGTTAAGCTATTAAACACAAATAATTTTGAGTCACAGATGTAATTTATTTGTTTTCTATGAAGAAAAGACATGGTTGAACATCTTCCACAATTTTTTCTAGGTGTTGTAATATTCCAAAATTCTTTCTGGGTCTGTTCTAATGATTTCTTGGATTTCTCTCTGTAACTCTGCACTACAGGCAGTAGGACCATTTATTTTTAAAAAATTACAAATGTATTTAGTACTTTTACAAAGGGAGGGAAACATCCCACATTGCTAAAATAGCCCAAAACCTCTAGTTTAACCTGAAAAAAACAAGTTGCAGTGATAGTCTAAACACCAAATACATATGCTCCAAAAACAGCATATATTATCTTTTTCTTATAATATTTATTCTCCACACACCCCATTCCTTCAGTGTTCAATCCTGTGGTTTAATTTGTGCACTAGGATAGGGTTACAAGCTTATGCAAACCTGCAACCAAACACACACACACACACAGACAGTCATCTCATCACTTTGTAGCAACATAATACACCACTGTTTGAACTATCTGTTCTCTGAAGAGTTCTTCCAGTGTGTGTGTGTGTGGGTGTGTGTGTTTGAGAGAGAGAGAGAGATGGAGAGAGAGATGGGGAGAGAGAGAGAGAGAGAAAGAGTGGGGGGTATATAATGCTGTACAATATGAACAAAGGCCAAAAAAGCCCTGTCACTTACCCGCCTCCACATAGACATCACAACGACAGTTGTATTATGTTCATTAGGCAAATTAGGCAACAATAAAAAGAGATAATGTCCATTACTCATTACAGGGAGTGTTCCCATCAAATTATTCTTTTATAATCGTGTAGCTTATTTCATCACTGAGGCATTTTTACCCACTGTGGGCTGAAGTACCTGCCACGTTTCCATCGGAAATGGTAGAAATATGGTTAATTTAAAGTAAACCAGTACTTGTGATGCAACAGTGAAGAATTATTCATAGATTAATTTCATAGATTCATAAGAAACAGTATAATAAAGCAATAAGCCATGAGAAGCTGTGCGTTATTGCGATTTTATCATGGGGAAGGTTGGTTTGAGCACAACACGAAGTGGAGGCTAACTAGCATTAGCTTAACCGAGCACTGTACTGTCACCTGATTTCACTCTGTTCTTGAATAACTGAATAAAACAGTGACAGTGACAATGTAAACTCTGGTAGCTAAGCAGTCTAACATGAAAGTTAGAAACCAAATGAAACACCCACTTAATGATTAGAACTGCTATTTATATTAATCTGGAATTTAATTAATCAGGACACACAATTCATCCGCTGTTAACCCACACAATATATCAAAGTTTTCCATTAAAAGGGAATTCAGATGTTGTGAGGTGGTCATATAGTGTGTGTATAGTGTATTTTACAATGGCTTTTAACATGGCTCAACCAATCAGATTTTAGGACCGGAACTATTATGATTTTACCTCTTTACAAAATGTTTTATTATCATCACATTTGGTGACGAGGTGAAATGGGACACTGGAGCAGCTGTGCAGGACTAACGTCTCCATGCTCTGTGTTTGGCACTTTTAGGATAAGTTCAAATTGGGTTTGTAACCTAAAAATAATCATTCATTGGAACCTGACCTCACTAAGTTTATGTGGCTTAATGCAATAAAATCCTCACAGGAATGTGTGGTTTTCCAGTTGTTAATTCTATAAAGTTTTCTCAGAATATTACAGACTGTTACTGCGCTGAAACAATATTAGACTAAATTACTTTAGCACTGTAGCTGAAAACAGTAGTGACCATATCTTAGCCTTCATTTTGTCATTGTTTAAAGATGTGCATATTTTCAGGAAAGATGGATACTTTTGATGTTGCTATGGTTTTTTGTGTTTTTAAAGGGCATCTTTTCCATTGCCTTTTAAAAAGCAAGTTTAATGCTGATTAGCGCTAGTTCAGCACAGAAAACACCCTGATTCAGACACACACACACTACTCAGTTCACACATTCACACTGGAGGGTTTCAGTCTTTGTGCGTGTATGTGTGTGTGGGTGATGATGATGATGATGATTTAGCCACTGACAGTCTGCCCAGTGATAGACTGCATTATTTAACAGAGAGAGAGAGAAAGAGAGAGAGAGAGAGAGAACAATACAAAGAGACAAACAGATAGTGGTATGGTCAGGTTTGAAAATGCAGTCAGTGGGGACCATTTCGTTATTTTTCTGCTCCTTTCATGATTTTTTGAGATTTCTGAGGTTTATTACAGTTACAATGACAAAGTTATTACCCTGGACATCACACATGCTTTTTTGATGATTTTTGCTGCTCAGGCATTTCGTCATTTCGATTGATCAGTGATTGGACCAACACTTAGAGCAGGAGTTCCCAACTCCCAATGGTCCTGGAGGACCACTGTCCAGCATTGTTTAGTGAATTTTCTGCTCACACACATACACACCTGATTCAGCTCATCTGTTTTAGCTTGTTTAGTGGGTTTGTTTTAGAAGGGTGTGTGTTTGTGGCCACAACCCCTTGGGACTGGATTTGTCCACCACTGACTTATTGTTACACCAGTCAATGATGTATTTACTACCATTATTAACACTGTTTTTTTATTAGTTTAGTTTAGAATGTTCACCCTTTTGGAGTGATTTAAGGGAACATTGGGCTGGAAATTAGCAGTGTTTTTTTGTTAATAAGATGTTTAGATTTTGAGATGAGAAAGAGAGAGAGAGTGCAAGGAGAGAGTATGTGAACTGCTTTTTAGCATGGGCTCTCATGCTGTACAGAGTCACACGCAAACACACATACACACTTGTGGACTAATTCTTCACATAAACTATAGTTCAGCTGAAATAAAATATTAAACAAGCTTTCCTCCTACCCAAAATATAGTTGATCAGCCTCAACATGTTTTGTGTCTGAAGTTCATTATTTATACACTGGTGCTATAAGTTAATTGCAGCTAAATGCAATGAAGGGACGCTTATAGTAGGGAACTTTTTTGCTGTCTTCATTTTGATGATGGAGTGAACACTGAATAATTCTGAGATGAGCAGGAGTGGTGTTTGTGACTCATTTGTGAACGTTGAAATTGTCCAAAATCTTCACCTTACTTATATTTAACTGTAACTGCCATCAAACCCTCACAGAAATTTTCAAATATCTAGTCTACTGCCTTAAAAAAGTAACAACTCCCTATTAATACCCTTGTATTGTAAAAAACAAAAAATGTCAGCCAAGCAGGTGTCTACATGTCAGGGGAAAATTACAGCTGTAGTATGTGGCAGTATGACAAGAATACTCGTATTCTGTTCTTATTCTTTAGCCCTGATTTTAACAGTAACCTATACCACCAAAATATGTGATCATTTCCGTTATTCATATGATTTTCATACAGTCCCATTCCTAAAGTTCTCCTCTTAAAATATAAAATCAAACTCAGTCTGCTCAGTGCAACACTGTCCAACATGTTTGGCCTATTTTCTGTGTGCACATGTAATGTGTGTGATGTTTAGGTGCATGTGTGTGTGTTTTTAATCAGGCTTCATGCATTAAACTCTTGGTGGGGCAGATGGCGACGAGTTTTGACCCACTTTGATGGATTCTACTCCGATTAAAGGGATGAGAGAGATTTCCAAAGCAAGGGAAACCTCTGTGTGTGTGCATGTGTGTGTGTGTGTGCGGCGGTTTATGTCAGCACTACGATGCTAAAGTTGTGTACAAAGTCTACCTGTATTTCATACTTTCTTTTGCTGAGGTGTAAAAATAACAGTCTGTTTTGGTGTTGACCGTAGAAACTAATTTAATAGCATTATATCATCTAATTTACTGTCCATGTCCACCAAGAACTATAAAAGTATAAAATATTTTACTATGGAATACTGATGACTAAATACATTTTAATTATTTTGGTCAGCTTGGCCATTTTTTCTGTATTTCAGTCTGCTGTATCCATACTGTGTACCAGTGTATTAACAGTATTGTTGGGGCGCTGCATTGATTTTAAAAATGTTGTGATTATGCATAAATCCAAATAATCTGGTGTGTTTATAAATATTCTTTTTTGTGTTTAAGAAAGATGCCATTATGTAGGTGCTCTGTACTGTATTAGAGAGTGTATCCGTATGTACAATAAGCAGATGAATCTCCAGAGAAGCACAAAAGCAAAGATGCATGACATTCATCATGAGAAGGTGGAGAGAGAAACTCTGACAGTGAGAGTAGTGCTGCACGATGTATCGATGGCTGATATATTATTTGCAGAGACTTTTTTAGTTATTGTTATCGGTCTGATATTGGAATTTTAGCCGATATTACCATTGATAACCCAGCACACTTTTTGACTCCTTTAAATACACAGCAACGTGTGCCGGTCATTTTTCACAGATTCAGCAGAGAACCGTCTCTGAGATTAAGTTTCTGTGTGGTGAAAATGAATTTAAAAGATCAGCGATGCTCGGTACATGCGCACAGATATCGGTGTAAACAAACACGCACAGCAGGTTAAACGACAGAAAGATACTCTCAACCGCCACAGTGCAGGAACCTTTCATATATGAAGCACATGAAAATAGTAATTCAGCGTCTGAATTTATTACTGAAATACAATTATAAACTAGTACAAACACTCGCTCAAACACTCTCTCTCCCTCATTCTATGCCACTTATGTTGCTCTCTCCCTCTCCCGCCAAAACAAACCCAGTGCTGCACTAATTAACGCCCCTCTAGAAACCATTAATGCGGAACCTGCAGTAAATGTTTGGTAAAAGTACAAATGAACTACAACTAATACATTTAAAAGATATAATTAAAAAGTACAGAATTGTACAAATACTGAAGAAAAGGCTTGTCCTATGACAACCCACAACAAAAAAATAATTTGTTTTGCTTTAATACAATGTGAATTGCTTTAATTACAAAAACATAAAATTATTGGTTATTAATATGCAGAGAGAAAACATAAGGATTCCATTTGCTGAAGGGTGTGGTTCTCTCTCTCTCTCTCTCTCTCTCTCTCTCTCTCTCTCTCTCTCTCTCTCTCTTTCATATCACATGTTATTACCCTTCCATGGCTCTTTGCTTTAATCCTTCCTGTCCTTGGTTGGACGTCATTTCATTTTCACAAACAGAACAAACACATTTTCTTGCCCTGTTTCAGCCATGTGACACAGTAAAGATTCACATTTAAAAGGCGAACAGTATGAAGTACATGCCACAGTTCATGGCCTGTAACAGTCTTTATAGGACAAAGCTCAGACAAAATATTTAGCCTAAAGTGTTTGTTTGACAAACAGACAAACAGAACTGATGTTCTTTAGTTTTAAACTAGAGTCTTTGTCATATTACACGTAAAAAAAAACATTGAAACTTTTTGCCTTTAACTTTTTGACTTAAATTTAATTTTAATAATAAATCAAAAGAACAATATTCTGTTTAATGTACTGTTAGCTTATTATAGATTTGTTTAAAAATTACACAATTGTAAAACATGGACAATGTTGTCTGTCATTATTGTCTAATGCTAAAATTAAAGATCCACCATCACACTATACATGAAAATTTAATTACTTCCACTGGTTTGATGTCTCCTGCCTGTTATTTTTTATTATTTTTTTATGTTTTATCACAGATATTTTGGTGCACTTGGCCATTTGTGCCTCAGCACTCCTCTCCCCAAGGTATTTGTCCAGTGTGTGAATTATGCAGACGCAGTAAAACTCTGCTTTGATCCATCTCCCCATTTTACAAGATGTCCATCGGAGAGTAGCAGCTCATAAAGTGCTGCGAACCAGCTGCTTTTATTTCGCTGTTAAATCAGTGCTCTGTCAGAGTGAGGCCTGTACACATGCCATGAGAGAGAATTTTGTTTGTCAGCACTCAGCAGCCTCTAAGGGGTTAATACCAGGTCAGCAAAGGTTTCATTACCAACAGTTCAGCTCTACTTCTGCCCAGGCCCCTTCCATGCCTCTTACATGTATTAAAGCTCTGGTGCTCCGAGTCCGCCAAGTGAGGTAGCAATAAGCTCAAAAAAGCGTTTTTACTGCATTGTGACATGGAAAATTGCACATATCCAAACGTTTGCTGTCACATATAATAAATGAGTTCTGCTTCTTTAAGGGGCACTTACTTTGGACACAGGCTTTCAATTCTGGTTTTCTTGCCCCCTCGATCTGAGTCTTTTAATATTGAGTATCTGCCAATGCAGAGTCCCGATCTGATACTTACATTTTCCTAGAGAGTACTGCGACACATTGCACACTTAAAGTACATTATAGTTATTAAAATCAGCTCAATGTATATACTTGACAATGAATATCTCGCATTAAGAAATTGCCTGCATCCAAGCTGCTTTTTTTTTAATATATCAAAGTAATAAATGGTGTCCTCACAAATAGCACAAATGAAATTATCTAATTTTATTTTTATGTATAAATAATTACTTTGATTCTAAATGTCAGCTTTATTATCATCACAGATACAGCACCCTCCAAAATTATTGGCACCCCTAGTTAAAATGTTAAAAGCCTTGAAAAAATGTTTATTTTTTATTGCAAAAGCATAATCTCACTCTGAAAAAATATATAGAAAAAAGCAACCTACAACTCATGTGAAAAAAACAAAAAACAAAAGAAAAATCCTGACTAAGAAAAATTTTTATTTCCCATAAATTACCTGTTCCACAATTATTGGCACCCTTAACAATTTATTGGAAAAAATGTATTTTAACCATTTATGTCATTTCTACTGTAGTGTATAAAGTGAATAAAAGTATCTAGGAACCTTTAATTAGTAATTCATCACTTCCTTTTTCCTTTGGGTATAAATATGGCATCAGAAAGCTCATAAGCGTAAATGGGTGGAGTTTGCCAAGCAGTACTGGGATTTTAACTGGGACCGAGGATGTGTACGCAGAAAAACACCTCATGCCCACTGTTAAGTATGGGGACGGATCTGTGATGCTGTGGGCCTGTTTCCCCTCCAAAGGACCTGGGAAACTTGTAAGGATATGTGGGATCATGAACTCTGAAATATCAAGAAATTTTGAATCAGAATCTGGTGGCCTCCGCCCGAAAGCTGAAGATGGGTCATCATTGGGTCTTTCAGCAAGATAATGATCCTAAACATGTGGCCAAATCTACTCAAAAATGGTTCACAAGGCACAAAATCAAGCTCCTCTCATGGCCATCTCCATCCCCAAACCTCAACCCAATAGGAAACCTGTGGGGAGAGCTGAAGAGGAGAGTGCATAGGAGAAGACCCAGGACTCTGGATGATTTAGAGAGGTTGTGCAAAGAGAAATGGTCGAAGATCCCTCTTTCTGTATTCTCCCATCTTGTGAAGAGTTATAGGAGAAGATTAAGTGTTGTCTTGTTGGCAAAAGGAGGTTGTACAAAGTACTAACACCAGAGGTGCCAGTAATTGTGGCACACATGATTTCATTTAAAAGATTTATTTCTTACTGTTTGATTTTTTTTAACCAGGGGTGCCAATAATTATGGAGGGTGTTGTATCTGCCCCACCTCTGGCTGTAGGAGCGCAGCGTGTCTCAATCAAATGATTGTCTTGACAGTCTCACTTCAAAAATACGGGATAAAACTGTGGCATATGGGTCCAAAACCCAACACGGCATTTAGTGTCCAAATACAGGACAGTTGGTGACTCTACTCATGTCCCCTCATGCTCCAGCTCTGAATCCAACTTGCAGGAATGTGCATTTGTGTGGAACAGCCCACCTAGAGGAAACAGAGGATCGGACTTAAGATTAAGCCCAATTAAGCCGATACAGATCATTAAGCGTCTTTGGGTTACTGAAAAGCGCTTTAAAAATTCCATTTATTATTATTATTAAAATAATGCCGTGATCAGCCTCGAAATCGATCTTTGAGATTGGATCAGGATATCCCTAGTCTATTGTAAAGCTTTTCCAGAAACATAAGGGCAAAGTGGGATCAAATTTCCTACTAATTTAAGACTAGTAGGGGATTAGTAGGGGTCAACAATCTTGTAGTCATACTGTATGGTGTGTTACATGCAGTTTTAACCACAACAATGTTTGGACTTATCTAATTATTTTCCATTTTCCAATAACCAAATTTTCCAATTTAAAATAAATAATAATCAAATAAATAATTTTTAAAAAGATGTCTGAAATATGTAATATCAATAATATTAGTATAATATTTTTATTGGGCGGCACGGTGGTGCAGCATGTAGTGTCGCAGTCACACAGCTCCTGGGACCTGGAGGTTGTAGGTTTAAGTGCCTCTCCAGGTGACTGTGAGGAGTTTGGTGTTCTCCCTGTGTCCCTGGGTTTCCTCTGCGTGCTCCGGTTCACTCCCACGTTCCAAAAACATACTTTGGTAGGTGGATTGGCGACTCAAAAGTGTCCATAGGTGTGAGTCTGTGTCACCCTGTGAAGGACTGGCGCCCCCTTCAGGGTGTTTTCCAGCCTTGCGCCCAGTGATTCTGGGTAGGCTCCAGACCCACCTCGACCCTGAACTAGATAAACGGTTACAGACCGTGAATGAATAATATTGTTATTAAACTCCAGCAGTACTGATGTGTCTGATCCATTTGTACCAATGCAGCACACATGAACACACCACTATCAAGGCATTCTTGGCTTGGTGGCACACAAAGTAGCCACAAAGCAATGCTGATGGACTAATGTCTGTAATTGTAGAACAGCAAAGTGCTCCTTTAGGATCAATGGGGATGAGAACATTCACAGTAAATGTAGAAACAAGGAGGCGGTCAAAATGTTATGGCTGAATCTGAGATAAAAATTTGCTGCTGTCTCACCATTTTGCTGAAGGCGATCTCATCTAATATTGAGCCTAAATGACTTCTGCTCTGTATTAATTGATTATATTGCACATAGTGAAACATGAACTTCATTATGTTGAATTTGTACCCTTCAGCTGTTCTTGTGTAAAAGGTCTAGTGATAGACATATCCGTGTGTGATGGGAATGCAAATGGAAGTGTCTGGAAAAGCTCACAGTTAATAGAATCACTTCAGGATGACCTGACATTCAGCCAAACGACTCTGCACAAATCAATAAAAGTCTGGCTCTCAAGCTGCTTTAAATGCCTCTGCTGCCCTCGGACCATTTCTGATCCTAATGTTACATCAGCTGAACGGAGTGGAGCTCGAAAATACTCATCAAGCAATGACTTGCAATAGGAATGCATTGTTTTAATGGTTTTGTGTAATGTACAGCTGCAAGTGATAATTATTTCTATAAAGAATACCACATTTTTTTGTTGATAATTTAATTAATCTGTCTTTGGTAATTCCTTTTAGGGAAAATACTACATCCAATGATTTCTAGTTTAATTTTCCAGTGTAAAATAGTCATATCATCTCTAACACATCCAGTACTGTTTAAAGTGTCCAGTGGTTAATTCAAGTAAAACAACAGAAGCTGTATTGCTTTATACACCTTACAACCCTTGAACACACTACATGTTGATACATTTTGTAGGATTTTCCTTTTTCATTTTTGTCAAAGTTGTTTATTAGCAAGGGCGGCACGGTGGCGCAGCTGGTAGTGTCGCAGTCACAAAGCTCCAGGGACCTGGAGGTTGTGGGTTCGATTCCCGCTCCGGGTGACTGTCTGTGAGAAGTTGGTGTGTTCTCCCCGTGTCCGCGTAGGTTTCCTCCGGGTGCTCCGGTTTCCTCCCACAGTCCAAAAACACACGCTGCAGGTGGATTGGCGACTCAAAAGTGTGTGAGTGAATGTGTGTGTTGCCCTGTGAAGGACTGGCGCCTGATGATTCCAGGTAGGCTCTGGACCCCCCGCGACCCTAAATTGGATAAGCGGTTATGGATGGATGGATGTTTATTAGCACTATACTGTAGATTGTGTTGCAGCCACAAACATCTACAAATTAAATTTTATTTAGCAGCTATTGTAGCCTTTGGGGAAAATTAAGGAATTCTGTAAATTAGAATGTAACCTTATGCACTGTGTCTAAATACAGCACTAGAAAACAGCAGTTATGCAAATATAATAAGATAATGAGCAGCCTTGCTCTAATGGTTAGAGGACTGGGCTTGGTACCGGAAGGTTGCCGGTTTGATTCCCTGGACTGGCAGGAACATCCATGGCTGAAGTGCCCTTGAGCAAATTATTGAACCCCCAAATGGTCCACGGGTGCCCAGCAATATCTACAAATAAAATTTACATTTATTTTAACTTAAATTCTGTGTGTGTTCACAGCCCTTTGTGCACTAGTGTGTGTGTGTGTGTGTGTGTGTGTGTGTGTGTGTGTGTGTGTTCGCTGCCACAGATGGGGTAAATGCGGAAGGCGCATTTCGCTGTATGTTGTACAATGACAGATAATTGCACATTATTATTACATTATTATAAATACATAGACCAGCATTACGCCTTTGAAAATGTATAATATATGTGGAAGATGTCAAAAGAGAATTTGACCAGTGCTGCTCAGCACTAGTTGCTGATGCTTTAGGGCACTGGGGATGCTAAATCTGGGCCCTCTGCAGCCAGAAGCAATTAACATGGAGAAAGATTGGATTAACACTCTTTAGAGAGTTAATCTCTTCTTTACATATACTTCATGGCATTCCTGTTTCACCCTTGTATTTTACGACAAAGTTGAAATTATCACTCGAATGGAACTGGAATCCATGGTTCCGTCTCATCTCTAGGGATATGGCTATCTTGTCTGTGCAGCTCTGAGCACGTCAGATTCACAAATATGTTTGCGTATATATATATATATATATATATATATATATATATATATATATATATATATATATATATATATATATATATATATATCAATTAATATAGAGCAGAAGTCATTTGATCGCCTTCAGCTAAATTTATTCTCTCACTGATACTTGGAAAAGTGAGAGCACAATGTGTCATATATGAGACTCATAGCAAAAGATTAAAGCAGATATAGTTAATTACATATATTTGTAATAAATTAATATCCATGAAAAAAACAAACAATATAATTGTGAGAAAATGTTCTACATGTGTATAACTCTCTTTTCATACATTCACATATTGATTTCTAAATGTGCACACTTTGCCCATGGCTTCAAGTTTTCTGATATGAGTGCGTAAATGTGTTTTGCACTACACTGAACGATCACTGGATTAGGAACACCTAACATATATATAACTTATTTATCCATTTAATCAGTTCCACTGACAGTTCCACATACAGAAGCACTCTGTAGTTGTAAAATTACAGACTGTAGTCCAACTGTTTCTCTGCATACTCTGCATTACTTATCCCCATTTGGCCCTGTTCTTCAAAGGCCGAGGCCCTCACAGGACTACCACAGAGCCGGTATGATTTGGGTACCGCACTTTTCTCAGTGCTGCAGTGACAGGGTGGTGGTTTATTAGTGTGTGTTGCACTGGTACGAGTGGACCAGACACAGCAGTGCTGTTCGAGTTTGACCCAGGGTGGCAAGCAGCCATCCCACGCACCCAAGGAGCAGTCAGAGGGTAGATACTTTGCTCAAGGAGACCTCAGCCATGGATTGAGGGAGGAGGACAGCACTGTTTTGTCACACTCATGATGGTTGTGTGGATTGAAAAAGCTACCTTCCAGTCCTAAACCCGCTTAACATTTTGTATCATTTGACATACGATGTTAAATGCTGCATTTTAGCTAGTCTACATCATAATACAGATTGAGCTATTTTTATATTGTGCAAGATTGGTTATAGAAAAATTAGTTTTTGTTGTTATTTAAAAAAAAAAAAAAATATATATATATATATATATATATATATATATATATATATATATATATATATATATATATATATAGTAAATGATTAAATAATGTTAGCTCTCTGTCTCTGGATACCAGACCAGTTTGCTAGTTAACTATGGGTAGCTTGGCTATTATCACTAGGTGACAATCTGTCTTAGCGGCATGTTCACACTTTAATGCACCCCACACTTCTTTCAGCAAGTGAGCTCCCGATGCACATGTCTAAAGTGGATACAAAGGTACAGACAGAAGAGGGAATGACACTGAGAGCTGGAATTATAAACATCACAAAGAGGGTTCCTCTGTGCAAGTGTGAAATGGCGTTCTAGTTTTTCCCTGCTGGGGCTTGGTTTGACACCAATCTCTGTGTAAAGACAGAGTGGAACTGGCAGTGTCTGTCCTGACTGGCAGCAGTCATGATATCCTGGATCATTTTGAATCTTGGTGGAGAGAGAACATGCTTTAGAGATTGAGGCTGGAATTGTAGAATTGGAATTGAACTGTAGAATATAACATAGTTCTGCCAAGTCCAAGTTTGAATTTGGCACGAAAATGCTTTCTATTTTCTGATTTCCAAACATTATGTTTGTACATTCATTGTATAGCAAGTAGCAATAAAATTGTATCTAGGCTGCTGTTCACAGTAAAAGCAGACTTTAAATAATTTATTCTAATTGACAAAATCTGTGACTCACAAGGAATCCAAAACTATGTCTATTTTTTATTTCTACTGGAGCAAACATGTTAATACCTTATAATGTGTAATGTGTTTACCTATTATAACCTAAAATGGTTGTATAGTCAGGTTTAATAGCATACTGTAACATCTGTTCATAAGGAGATTGTAAAAGTTACATTGCATTGTAAAAAGGTTCTGCTCTACAGTGTTCTTATGGACAGATTATATTATAATGTTATGGAACCTGAATATATGAGGCCTTATACTCTTCGCATATAGTGTTATACACATTATTATAAAATGATTAAAACTATTATACAAGCTGTTACTGGGGTCTATAAGATAATGTTTCCCTGTAACACATTATGAAGTTTATGAACACAGAATTAATAAAATGTGATACATTTTTCCCCTTTTGTGAGAAGTGCACACAACCATAAAGACCAAACTTCAGTGTGAAGGTGATATTGTAATGAGTGCGGACAGCAGTGCAAACGTGATGGGACAAATCCATTAGCTGCTCTGTTGAGCTTAGGTAAAGCTTGTGTACTAATTACACTTCTCACTGGTTAACATGGTTGAACAGGAATCGAGATGAGGGCAAGCGGACTGCAGCCAATTATTTATGCCAGATTACTTAGCTACTTTTTTGCTCACAGAGGCCTTCGGTTCTTCGGTTCACAAATTTGAATCAGAATTTTCTGTACTCGCTAATCAGAGCTCAGCCATCATGGTTATAGACATGGTTAATAGTCTAAAAATATGTAATGTATGAATAGCTAGGATGTGGTATTCATTCATATGGGGCCATTCTCACCCTATCTAAACAGTCCAGATCTAAAGTGCTTCAGTGCTGTCACAGCTCCAGGGTTCTGTGACAAGTTTGGTGTGTTCACTTCTGTCAATGTGCTGCTCTTGATATTGATCAAAAATTATGAAATTTGTTACTGTAAAATAAGTCGTAAGGGATTTGTATTGACACAAACATGAGGTTATCTATATCAAAAAGCACTATGAAGAGTGCTACTATGAGCACAGCACAGTACAGTTTTATTCATCATATTGTAATCAGGTCTTTAATGTTAGGAAATTTTGTATGTAAACCAGGAATTTTACATTTAAACTCATTCCAAGTTTTATTAAACATGATTCAAAATATCATTTCATACACAAAAAGTATTCTCCCAGTAGTCTTTCATCAAAATATGTGAAATATTTTGCTGCATATAAAATGATTTTTTTGGAGTGGATGTGAGGTAAATAACTTGAATAAAGATGTTTCATGTATCCTTGTGAACACTGGCAGTGCAGTGTTATTGAACACAGTTTAAGATTTGTTTCAGTTCAGTGCAATTTCTTTCATCAGATTATATTTAGAGGCATTATCATATTCCCATTGTATTTTGTCTGTCTACTGAAACTTCAAGTTATCATGCTATGCTAGCCTTGCTCACTGCTGTCTCCCCAGTGAGTTTTTCCCACCTAGGTCTGTCCTACAAGTTTCCGTTTTCCTAGTTTTTTTGTATTCTTCATCCCCAGAGATGGCTTCTTTCTGTCTTGAGATTTGTGGCTCTGACCTAGAAATAATATTTGTAATGCTGTTAGATTGTGTAATTTTGCACCAATTTCCCCGGCCCCAAAATAAACCCACACTCAGATAAACAAACCGTCAAATCCTGAGGCCAGAAATTATTACAAGAGGGATTTGTCTACTGCATGCTTTATTATTATTTATGAGAGCAGGAGTAGTGCCAGTTTGGCTAGTAATGTTGCCGCTAGCCACATGCTAACCTCCGCTACCAAGGCAACCCGTGTATTGCATTTGGTTTCCATAGAGAACAGATGCCTTCACATTTATATGTGGCCTCTGTATGTATTCTGTTTGGAATACAGCTGTGAATCCTATAATGTTTATACAGAGCTTAAATATGTAAAAATAGATCTGCATATGAAATCATCTTTTTTTTTAAGTGTATTTTCTTGTTTGTAAAAGGTTGTCATTTAGTTGATGTAACAAGATTTTACTCCAGGTGCTCTGCTTATGAAATATCACAGTGCATCACTTCTGCTGTTCTAAGAACATAAAAACACACTACACTCCCTGTTCAAACCTGCTCATCCAGCATTTCATTCAAATTGGTGGAGATCAATTGTTCCAGAATGCGCAGTTCCACTGGTCCTCATTTCAGGGCATTCCACTGGCCTCTTTCTACCTTTCTAGCTCAGTCCTGGCACTTGGCATGATGACATTAGGGTCATATGCTTCTGCCCCAGTGCTTTCCCAAGTTATGTTTGGATTCTGAATGGAAGTAAATTTGTAAAAATATATAAAATGTAGTCCATAGGGCCCTAAATGTAATTAAATGGACTGTCCAAATATATTTGTGCTTTTATTAAGTTTATTTGTATATATATATAAAAAAACATCACCTGGAATAAAATATATATATATATATATATATATATATATATTATTCCAGGTGATGTTTTTTTATATATTTATTGGATCATTCCTTAAATATACTGCTAAGGTCAGCTAAATCTCTATGTAAATATGGTATTTTGGTATGACAGATATCTCCCAGTTATGACAAATATTGAAATAATTACATGCATATTATAGGTTCAGGGTTACCCCTTAAAGTAGGGTGATCAGATGTCCTGTTTTACCCAGACATGTCCTCTTTTTTAGACTTAAAATAAAATGTCCAGGCAGAATTTCACAAACGTCCGGGATTTTGTTTTTCTAGAGCTTATATGGAACTTCGAGAAGCGTTTCGTTCACAAACTAGTCCCGCCCTCCCCTACTCCGTTTGGTTCGCTTGAGTGAGGGGCGTGGTGAAGTAGCCTAAAATCTTCTGATTGGACGGTCTGACTGTAGAGCTACCGTTATTGGTCGATAACCTTCTCTGTAAACATTTAATTGGTCAGTCTGCACGTTAGTAGACGTGTCCTCTTTTTCACCATCTCAGATCTGGTCATCCTACTTAAAAGTGCATTGTGTAAGATTTAGGGGATATATTACCAATAGTTTATATCAATGTAAATGTATAGTATATCGATTGTAAATATGAATTGCTTAGAATGAGCCCTTCATATCTATATAGGAATATGTCTTCCTAACAGTGGCCACAGTGTTGCGCAGCAATGTTCCTACAGTAGCCCAGAACAGGCAAACAAAACACTGGATCTAGAATATACCTGTTGTGTTTTGATGCAGCATCTTAGAGAGGGAGTTGCTTCCAAAATAAACAAAGAAATAAATGTAGACAACGTGGAGCAGCTAACCATGAGCCTAATGTCATCATGCTCAGTGCCTTGTGTGTGCAAGAGGTGTAAAACACCTACTCCTTTTGAAGCAAAGGTGTAACATTTAACATTAAACACTCTTTGTGCCAGAAGAAACATGAGGCTAGAAGGTGTCTGCATACTTTAGTTAGTCCTGTGTGTTCTAGCAGGTGTATAAATCAGTCATTTAGCACTAAACATGCAGCACTATTAATGTGGCTCGTGACTGCTTTTGTTCTACATTCTATACTTTCCAGTGTGTGTGTGTGTGTGTGTGTGTGTGTGTGTTCTCCCTGTGTCTGCATGGGTTTCCTCCATGTGCTCCGGTTTCCTCCCACAAAAAGACATGTTGATAGGTGGATTGGCTACTGAAAAGTGTCAGTAGTGTGAGTTAATGTGTGAGTGCGTGTCAGTCAGTAAAGGGCTTGTGCCCCCTCCAGGGTGTGTTCCCGCCTTGCGCCCAATGATTCCGGGTAGACTCCTGTGTGTGTGTGTGTGTGTGTGTGTGTGTGTGTGTGTGTATGAGAGAGAGAGAGAGAGAGAGAGAGAGAGAAAGTATATGTGTGTGTGTGTGTGTGTTTGTGGATTTGGGGTGGTTAATTTTCTTGTACTCTTCGTTTCTTGAAGCGATCTGCATTATTCATCAGCAAATTTTCTGTGCTCAGAAATGTGTGGAAAGCACAGTTCTGGAATGGATTGCAGCACTGAACTCACAGGAGAAAAGCTTGGTTTTATTCATTTATTTATTTATTTTTAATTTTCTCCCGAGCTCTGTGTGCAGACAGAATAAGGGCATGTTACAACTGCTGTTTAATACAATGCTTTTTTGGATGTTCAGCCTGGTGCAGTTAAAATGAAATCTTAGAGCCCACGTTGTGAACACTTGTCATTGGAGGAGAGAAGAGAAATGGGAAATTAATTTTGCAAAGACAGATAGATGTAGAAAGAGAGAGGGAAAGGGAGAGATGAGGAAGACTGTAGAAAATAGGTACATTTGGCTGGAAATGACAGACAAGGAGAGAGTGAGTGGGACAGTATCTATATCTGTCCATCTCTAAGGAATCTATAGCACAGTGAGAGAGAGACTGAGAAACAGGGAGAGCATGAAAAAAGAGAGAGAGAGAACCGAGGTACAGTTAGAGAGTGAAAGGAGGGAGATAGGAAGGAGAAATATGAAAAATAGGGAGAGGGAGTCAGTGAATGGTTTGGTAATTACTGGGAGCTTGGGAGCATTCAACTGTATATAAATACTGTCTGTTCTCCTTAGAGAGTGAAACACAAACCACCTTTTCTTTATCTTTCTCCTTTCTATTTTATGGTGTCATTTTTAATGGCAATTATGCTTCACAATGAGGACCGCTTCATCTAAAAATAAAAGAAAGAAATAATAATAATAATAATAATATTTACAAAAAATGTTTATTGTCTCATTCTGAATTTTGGATATTTGAAAGAGAATAACAGTGTTTGAAGAGATATCTGTTGGAGATATATTCTTTCATGAAGAATAATTTTTGAAGAAGCTGATGGAGGATGTTTTTTTGAAATGATGATGATGTGTTGAAGAATATTATGTTTGATTAAGAATGGTGGTGTTTAGTGGATGAATGGTGATGTTTCTTTAAAACTGATTTGCTTTGTGAAAAATATTGTGTTGGAGAATTATGCTGACGTTAATTGTGATTGTCGAACATTGTGTTCGCTGGTGATATTATGTTCAAAAAATGGGAAGTATTTGTTTGATATGAGTTGAATTCACCCTGTGTTTTGCTGCTGTTGTGTTTTGAATGCATTTTTGTGAGTTGCATTTAAAATGTATTTGAATGCATTTTAAAGGGACACTATGTAGTATGTCTACCTTAAAACAGCTTCTAAATGACTGTAGTGTGCAGTAATAGGGAGAATACAGTCTCTGTTGCGGCTACACTGGGTCCTCTTCTGGTTTACTGCACTAAGCAACTTCAGAATTACGGGGCAGAGGATCTCGCGAGAAATGGCACATGGCTCACAGGTGGTTGGTTGCCTAGCTACAAGAAGAATCTAAATTGGTATTCCTGGTACGGACATTATATGACAGAGAAAGCAAGGAGAGATAGAGAATGAGCGGCAGTACAAGAGCTAATACTGGACTGAATTTACACAGTAGAGTGAACTGAAACAGACCTGAGGACACAAGTTGGAGCAGTAAGCATTTGTTGCCCTTTTTCATGTGTTGTGGTGCTAGTTAGTGATAGTTTTGTTGACGAAAGTGTGATAATCAGTTTTTGAGAGTTACTGAGCATTGAGTCAGGATTTGCAGCTTCTAACTTTAGCTGGATTAGCTCACTTTTTCACTTTAGACATTGATTTTGGTAATAAGTGCTTTTCGCTGGTTGCTATGTGAAATAAATGACTGAAGTTACACTTTGAGTTGGTAGAACCCAAGCTTTATTGAAGACAGGGTTATAATCCAGTTTTGAGAGTTACTGATGAACGAGGGTGAGTGCTAGCGCCTGCTAACTTTAGCCAGTTTTTAGCATTGGACATCGATTCTGGAAATAAGTGCTTTACTGTTGTTTGCTGTGGTTTTAATAGCTAGTGTACCACCAATGTAACACCTTATGGTTGTAATAACAGGGTCCAGTGTGTATTATGAGCGATATATGAGTTTTATCATTTAGTCAATATTATTTTCATTACACACATTCCCCCAGCTCAAAATCAGCTGGAGCCCCAGAGCCATTCGCTACATTTGTAAACATCACTCGGTAAGTGAGTGCGAGAGAGGGAGAGAGAGAGATATGTGTGTTTGTCTGTGACAGAGAGAGAGAGAGACAGGGAGAATGTGTGCAAGAGCCGGACCCCGGTCGTATTTAAGTGAGTGAGCGAGGGGGAGAGATTTGTGTGACAGTTGATTTCACCACAGTACTGTAAACGTGAATTACACTCAGCAGCATGTAGTGGCTGCTCAGGTGACAAAAAAGCCACTTCTTAGATTTGTATTCGTTTAAAGATTTTTATTATGTTTAATTAGTTTTTATTGTTCAGTTGTCTGTTGCTACATGTGGATTAAAAAAAATTTAAATACTAGCTTAAAAAAATACAATAAAATTGACAACAATGCTAAAGAAGATGTGACAAAGCTGTAACACAAAACACTGTTCTGTATTGTTTGATGAAGAAGCTCAGAATAATCCAATAGCATGGAGATTTTCCCAGCACTGCTCAATATTTCATATCATCTTTGATTGATTTGTAATCAAGCCTTCTTGTGTGACATTCACATGTTCAAATCCATCTGGTTCTTCACTGAAGTTTCTTTTATAATAGAGTTTTAATTAATGATTTTTTTTTGTAAAAGTTTATTTGAAAAAGAGTCAGTGTCTGGCTCAAGAAAACATAAGAAATGAAATGCTGAAAGCAGTGAGAATGAAGAAAACACCATTGCAAGAATAAGCCAGAATTATTGTGAGGAGAATTATAAAGTATAATTAACACTATCAGATTATATAGGTTCAGAATTCATATTATAAAGACAGTTTATGACTAGAACAGATATATTCTCCATTACTGGTGATAACTAATGCCAAACTGTGCACAGCAGGCTCTCACTAACTTTAGTCTATGCTTACGCCAGTGCATCAAAGCAAAAACCTCTCCATTTCCCTCCATTTTTGGAGGGAAATTTAACAATGCAGCTCCTACAGATGGTATGGTATCAATACGAAATAAACCTAATCTGATTTAGGCCTCAAATTCAAAATGAGTGAATATTTAAACAAAAAACAAAGTTTATCTGTTTAAACACTAAATATCTTGTCTTTGTAGTGTATTCAATTGAATATAGGTTGAAAAGGATTTGCGAATCATCGTATTCTGCTTTTACTTATGTTTACACAATGTCCCAACTTCATTGGAACTGGGGTTGTACAATTACAATTATTCTCTTACTTTTATTACTTCACTATTGAAATATTACCACATTTTCTCATATATTTTATACTCCAAATACAATTACATTAATCGCTAAATATTGACTTATTTCTAGAAATAATATAACAATATTATTGAAATAACATAACTTTATTTTAAAAAATGTGCTGTCTAAATATTTTCATTTCTTACTTTAAATCTAATATTACTTTTTTCCAGCACCCGACACTATTGTTAATTTCAACATTTATATGTTTTTTATGTAACTCATATATTCATGTTTTTTTCTTCAGTTTGCATGCTTATAGTGATGTCTTTTTTTTGTTTGTTTGTTTGTTTGTTTTTTGCTTCCTTTTGCTTGTGATACCTGCTGCAGATGGGATAGTTACTGCTCTGCTGTTCCAGGATGACGGCTTTAAGAAAGGTCTTTTGTGTTTGTCTCTAACATTCCTAAACACACACCTGAAAAAATAACTGGTGGGCTCTGTTTGAGGTCAGGGGATGGTCTTCAGGATATATATATATATATATATATATATATATATATATATATATATATATATATATATATATAATTTTTTTTCCTTTTCATGAGTGCTTATGCAGTTAGTACATTAGTACATGCTATATCTAAATTAATTTAATCTGTTTAATTGTGACTTTTATATTGGTGCCTATCTGTTTGCTTGCTGTGACAGGTACTTAAAATATACACATTTTTGTGTTTGGTAAATACTTTCTATATAATATTCTTTACTTATTAATTAAACTCAGTATCAGCAGTGAGAAGTTGCATTATAATTAGAGAAGTAATGATTAAGTAACAGAAATGGCTATTTTGCATCAGCATAAAACTTGCTAAAAGGCATAATACTGCCACTGTAGTTAACCATACACTTGCCTCGAAGAGGTAAATATTCTCTTATAGACTTATTATATGATTATGTGGTTTCTGGCACTGTATGTCACACATATACACACATCTGTCTATACCCATGAACATAAAGTACTGTTGCATCACATGAAAACTATAGTAGTTGCTTCCTGAAACCTGAATTGTACAGGCGTTTGTTCATAATTAAACATATCAACATTTTGTATCAACATAGAGTGGTGTAAGGAAAGTGTGGAATAATTTATCCATGCCATTTGCTCAGTACTAATTTTTGTGAATGGACTTCAATACTTTGGTTGCTATATTAGCCTGGGGTAAATTGCCTAAATATTTAAGTTTGATTTTTGGCCAATGTATACAGTAACTAGTTCATGTGAAAGCATTCAGGGTGTAATTACCCCTAGTTTGCTTCTGGCTAGAGGCTTGCTGTCCTCTCAGTCCCTGCTTTATAATGCCTGTGTGCATGCAAAGCAAAGCTATCTTTCAGATTCTCCAAATTGAAAAAATAATAATTTCAGTAATACTGAAATAAAAAAAGCCCTTGGACCATGAAAAGAACACATTTAGGAATATGACAGGTTAATTGTTAGTTAATTTATCTGTATTAAAATTGGTTCTCCCTCAGAATTATGTCTATCAGAACCTCTTCTTATTGCTATTGTACTTTTGCAATAATGGCCCTGATTTTGTAAAAGTTTATCAAATTGACTCTCAGGGCTCCTAAAACACAGCCAAATTTTGGACCTCTTCAGGTGAATAGGCAAAATAAGAATAATTGCAGTATATGTTGTTGTGAACCAGTACTGATGAAAATGAAAATGTTATTATATGACTTTGTGATTGTCATTGGCCCTATGCTAGAGATTGTGTACATCATTGAGTGAGTGTGGTTTATTTCTTTTCTGTTGTGTACAGTTTCTATTATTTACTATCATCTTTACAACAGAATTGAGTCTTTAATCAACTTGAGCCCACCAGTAATTTTCAGCTCACAGAAGTCCCTGACATTTTGTTGCAAAACATACCGTAAACACTTTTCCAGGTTCTGTAAATTTCTATAAGTTTTCATATATGAGACTGTTATGAATATACATCACTTCATCTATCTTATCTATGTTTGTGTTTTTTGTGAATGTCCATATGTTTCGATGTATGCATTTCTTCACACCCCACACAGTTCTTATAATGTACTAAGTAGTGTCAGGAAGGAAGCATTCTGCCACAAACTAACTGTTATTTTGCTGTTTCTGTTTAGCTTTAAATCTCTAACAAATTTGAGTGAAAATGGTGGAGAGTGATGTTGTTTCAGTGAATCTCTAGTCTCTGGGGTGTGGCCCAGTCTTGAATTTCTGAGTTAAAGTTGAGTCTTGAGGTTATGGGAAAAGAGTCTGAGTTGAGCGCGAGAAAGAGTTGATGCTTGAGTCTCTGAAGTGTTTAAATCATGGATATAATCTCCATTTTATGAGTCTGACACAAGCTTTGAGGCTCCACATCGTGAACCTAAGTTTTGAGTGTGTGACTCCTGAGTTGGAGTCAAATTTGTAGTCTGTGAATTTCTGACGTACGAGTCTAAGACAAGACTCACGTTATTAGACTGCTATTCTGAGTTACTGAGGCCTCAGTCCATGTCCTGGTTTGAGTCTCGTTGAAGTAATTAATGTTTTGATCATGAGCCTAAGTCGAGTCATGAGGGTCAAGCCTTGGGTTCCATGTTAACGTTAATGATTAATTCATTCACTCTTTGTAAACGTTCAGGGTAACGCTGGGTCCGGAGCCTACAAGGAAACACTGTCCGGAATACACCCTGGACAGGACGCCAGTCCATCACACACTCAAACCTATGGACACTTTGAGTAGCCAATGCACCTACCAACATGTGTTTTTGGAGCATGGGAGAAAACCGGAGCACCTGGAGGAAACCCACGCGGACACAAGGAGAACACACCACACTCCTCACAGGCAGTCACCCGGAGCAGGGCTCAAACTCACAACTCTGTGGTGCTCTGTGACAGTGACACTACCTGTTGCGACACTGTGCCCCCTTTAATGTTAATGATGTTAAAGATAAAGAATTTAATATAATGACACTTCATGATCATGGTCTTATTATGGTTTATTCTTGATATTTATTTATCCCACACTGCTAAGCTTGCTTGTTACGTGAAAGGCATATAAAATTTTATATTGCAAATCATCTCCCTCACACTTGGGGGCCAGAGCCTCAGAGTATCAGGAGAGTTTTCCCCAGGGAACACCAATCAGTGTCTGCTTCCTCTCCAATTGTGATACATTATCATACACACACATACACACACACACACACACTCAAACACATAAACACATGCTGCAGTAGTGGTGGTATGAAAAATGAGTCTAAATTTGATTGGAATAAATGAATATGATTACCATAATTGTGTAATGTGAGTTAGACGTTTGCTGGAGACTCACTTGGTTAAGCAGAGGCTTCATGAAGTTGCTGTCAACATAAGAGTTCATTGCTGTCATATCAAAACCTTACTCTTTCAGAACTGTTTGAAAATTATCGCTTTACCCTGTTGTACATTGTTTTTCCGAGTCCTGTAGGGAGTTACCTGATCTGACATTTGCTGGTATGATGTTACTTGTATCCTCCTGCATGTTAACATCCAAAAGCAAAGAAAAAACAGGCTTCAAATTTGAACTGTTAGTATTTCCAAATGAACTTTCACATCACAGTGGGCTGCTGATTCACTGAGTGTGTGTGTTTTGAAGTGTTTGAATATATACATGCATGATTGTGTGTTTGTTTGTCACTGATTCTTGCTTAACAGACGTACATTAAATGTTAATAATGCTCCTTTTTCTTCAAGAATTTACCATTTTTGGATTTTATTCCAAAAGCAATGGCCTCTTTTCCACTGCACGGCCAAGCGCTTCTGAGCACGCAAGGTAACTGTTCTGGTGGCTTTTCCACATGGTTCAACACGGGACACTTACAAACGGAGCTAAACCCGGTTTTCTCAGCACAGTTACCTACCATACCATACTCAGGGCCACAGCACCATTCTGTGGGAGGGCTTAAATTACATAGGGTTCTGCTGATTGGCTATTTGCTGCTCAAACACAAAGTTAGTTTTCAGTGCAACATTTTTACAGTTTAGTCTATTTTTTAAATGTGTACTTTATGATGTATTAGTGGCCACATATTCTGCAAGAGTCCTCTGTTAAGCACCTTCTTTTTGCCGTCTTTGTTAGATATTTGTGGAGAGCAATCTGTGCTGTTTTGCACACAAAAAAATAAGTAAGAAGAATCCTAAAAACTCATAGTTCTTAATTTATTTAGCATGCTAACTCACATAATTATAATGAGACACAGTGCACTTTCTGCTCCTCAATTAGCAATGGAAAAAGAAACTAACCAGGCTAACAGGTCTTAATCGGCGCGGAGGCGGTATGGAACGGCTTTAAGAAACATTTGGCCCTGCAGTGGAAAAGAGGCCAATGCAACATTTCTTCTGAAATGAGGGTTATTCATTTTTGTCTTTGTCTCAGCTCTTCTGAGAAAAGATTTTGGAATATTAATGTGAGGATTACTCAGGTGTTGATGTTGTATGATTAAATCTGGATCATGAACACCACTCCAACATGTATTTGGGGGAGCTTGATCACTCCAGAAATATATAGCTTAGTCCTGAGTAATACCATATTCTGAATGGAGAGTCTCCATTGAAAATGCCAGGATTAATTGGGGAAACTTAGCCAAAGATATATTATGCATGGGACATATTATTAAGAAGAATGAAACAGCAGAAACACCTTTATTGATCCCCTTATGGATATTTCTTCTTTGCGTTTGACCAATCCAGGGTAGTGAACACACAAACACACATTAGTGAGCAATTCTTCACAAACACTAGGGGCGGTGAACACACACACTGCTGGAGCAGGGGGCTGCCAACCACCTTGGCACCTGGGGTGCAATTTGGGGGTTAGGTGTCTTGCTCAAGCGCACTTCAGCCGTGAATGAAAATTTCCTTGCCATTCCACGGAATTGAACCGGTGACACTCCAGCCTCAGGCTTGCTTCTCTGACCTCAAGGCCACGGCTGCCCTGCATTGTATTTGTATTATTACAAATCGGTAAAAATACCAAACATATGCATGACCTAGTGTCCTGACGTTGAATTTAAACAAGCCTGTGTGGGTGTGTGTGTCTTTATACCATCGATTGATCATGTTTTTCTGACTCAAATCAATCATGCCCAAAGGAGTAAACAAGGCAGTGGCCTCTACATCTGTTCACCAATACAGAGACTATAGTTAGAGTTCAAATCAATTTATTTTTTTTTTGGTATAATGGCAATACCATATAACGCAGTACTTAAAAATGTGGATGGTATTTCAAAATGAGGGCGGTATTTATGATGTACGTGTGGTGGGTCAAATTTCTGTTCTGTATCTTTACGAACACAGCTAAAAAGTTCATTTATGTGCCTTTAAGAGAGAAACAGGGAGGGGGTGCTGTGGGGGCTCACTGACAGCTGATGTCACACTCAGAAAACAGGTGGAGAAAAACACAAGCCCAGTAGCCCACCATGGTTTTGTGATTAGCGCTGAGTTTGGGTTAAAAGAGAGAGGAAGAAAGCTGAATATAAACAAAAAAACACTCAGAAAACCCCTTCATCGTCTTTGTGCTCACAGGTAATGAGGCTTTGCCCTCTGAATATGTTTGTTTTGAACCTCAGTTCCCTGGAAAATCATCTGCTGTTGTGTGCTAAACCACAAGAACCTATTAGCAAGCCAACAATGCTCCTTAACAGTGTAGGGTAGGGTGACCAGATCTGATATGGGGAAAAAGAGCACAGGCCTGGGGTGGGGGGGGGGGGGGGGGGTGCTGCAGGTAATGAGCTCTAGACCCTTGTTGCCGTTGTATGCTTACTTTTAGGTCCTTTACAGCTTTATTTGCTACACAACACGTAGGAATTTCTTTTTTAATTCATCCGAGAACTTACATTTATGTTTCGGCATAGCTGCTCGAGATGAGGGTAGGTACCTCAGCTTTGCCTGACGTAAACAAGGACTATTGACGTGCAGACTGACCAATTAATTGTTTACAGAGAAGGTTATCAACCAATAACGGTAGCTCTACTGTCAGACCGTGCAATCCAAAGATACTTCGCCACGCCCCCTTCTCACTCATGCGAACCAATCGGAGTAGTGGAGGGTGGGACTAGTTTGTGAACGAAACGCTTCTCGAAGTTCTTTGTAAGCTCTAGAAAAACAAAATCCCGGACGGTTGTGAAATTCCGCCTGGACATTTTTTTAAGTCTATAAAAAAGGACATGTCCGGGTAAAAGAGGACGTCTGGTCACCCTAGTGTAGAGTCTTCCTTGTTTCACTTATTTTTGAACTTTTCTGTTCCTCCAGCACCAGTTACTGAAATTTGCTCTCTCAGAAACTGGATTTTATCATCAACACGTAATACCGTATACTGTGATTATATTTTGAGATGATATGACTTATGAAAAATGTGGATACCGCACATCCCTACTACTTAGGCACATGTGCAGCTGCTTTAGAGTGTCCCATACTGCTGATTAAACTGCTTTTCAATGGAGATTATGCAACCTTTGCTGTTCCTTAAAATTAAATCACTTAGAATAAATCATGCTAATGGGAGCTATGTCATCTGTCCAGGTTTTTTTTGTTTTTTTGTTCTTGTTTGTTGTGATATGTTTCTATTGTTTATTTATTTGTTATTTTGTGCAAGACGTATTATCCATGTGAATCAAAAACAACCAATAAGCTTCATTAGCCTCAGAATGTCAAGAGCTCTTTCATCTGTCTGAATAATTAATGCGTCTTTCTTAATCCTGACGTGAGAGCCACACTTCTGCTCACTTTGAAGTTTTTTTTTTTGTCTGGTTCATTTTGATTTAAGCATCAGAAAAGAAAGTGAAGAGGAAAAAAGACAAGAATATGATACTGTATGTGGGTGGCTAATAAAACCAGTCTCCATGGAAACAAACAATTTTAATGCTTGAAGTAATGAGTTTGGAGGTGTGTATTCAGTTTTGCACCAAGGATTGACATATACGCTGGGTGTGAGAAAAATATCACATCCTGGTCTAACTTTCCGGTATTAGGATTGTAATTTAAGTTGTGTTTGTTTTTGTTTTTTTTTTTGTTTTTTTATAAATTAAGCGTATTATTTTGACCAAAACAGGCCTAAGGCATGGACACAATGTAGAGAAACAGACTGCTAGTTACTCGTGGTTGTGATGTCACAACATGTGGAACTAAGCACATGTGTTGCTTCAGATTGATTTGAATAATTTTAGGTTCTCAAGTTTCATATTATTAATATCATTTTTGTTTTGAGGTTAAATTCTCCCACATAAAATATAAAAAGCTAAAACCTTGTTTAACATATATCAAATTAAATTTAGCTGATTTTTAATTAGACAATAATTTAACATTTCCTTTGCAGTGAACAAACTTAAATATGCCACTGTTATGTCAATTTTCAGCACAATTTTAACATATTGTCATACAACACATAACATTTACAAATGTTAAATAAACATAGATCACTCACAGCTGCTCTCATCAACAAACATCAAATAAACAAACATTTCTCACTACAGACCTTAAACGGTATTGTTGCAAGTTATCTCAGTAAGCATTTTTTTCTGCCCTAATTTATTATGTATATTTTAGTTTTGGAAAGAGCAAAACCATTTCTTTTCAACTCTTAGATCTGATTCTTTAGGACAGAAAAAGTACAGAGGATATATCAGAATTGAAGATGTCGTGGAAATGATATGAAGTTTTTACATACTGTTTTCTGTATGTGTGCTGTTGTGAATATGACATCCTGTAAATCCTTTAAGGCACAGTGGAATATGTCACATGGGTCACTATGGCAACAAAGCATGTGGTATGCAGGATGTATGGGATTTTCAGGTCTCCTTGGCGATGCTGTTACCCCTTTGTCGATACAGGTCGATGAAGTGCAGAAGAAAAAATGTCTCAAGGCCAAAATGAAGCTGTGGCACAATGTGAAGTAGCAAAAATGTCACATGGTCAGTGAAGGAGCTCTGTTCATCTCCAGACAACCGTCTATTGACACCACAAATATAATTCCATTGTGATGATTCTATGTCAATTCCTTTATTTTTCATTTAAATAGCAATTATTAAAAGCTTCAGGCCTAAGGAGAAAGAAAAATTTGATTCATAATTCTATTTTGCACTTTCACACTATTTTACACTATTTTTGTTTTATTATTATTATTATTATTATTTAATAATTTTTTTTTAGATACAGTTACTTTCTATTTCCACTCACTGCTAATTTAAGAGTGGTAAAGCCTCCAAATATATTCCATCAAGATAGGCCCTACTCATGTCTGGTTTTCAGTTTTGCCTTTTCTGAGAGTTTTAAGTGGATCTTAGTGAAAACATTTTTTTTTTTTTTGTCTTGTGGAAAGCATATCTCAGTGAAATAAGACATTTAAATAAATCTTTGCTGACTCACACTTAAATCCATTTAGCTGTTCATATATTTGTGGAAGCACAATTAAAAATAATGAATGATTAATTTTAAAAACTACCCTAAAATGTATGTCCTCTGGGTCAAAATCATAGGACACTCAAATGGATTTAGGAGTTAATGAAACATGAATTGAGCCAGTGGAGTTATTACTGATACTCAGAGGTGTTCCGAATGAAGCTAAGAGTGTACTTTGGGCTGTTGCTGGTATATGAAGAATTGACTGTTTTTATTGTACAATTTGTTTTAAGCCGTGCTTGTGGAGTTAACGTGCATTTGTTAAAGTAAATTCCTCCTTCTGAGCTTTTTCCCAAAGCTTATCATTCAGGCTTGATTTGATTAGCATAAACACACCTTTTCATTTGCAGGGTGATGTGGTTAATTCACAGGATAAAACATTGCAGAGGAGATTAAGAGGAAAAGTAATGGTGCTATTAGAAATATTCCATTAGGCTTTTCTTAATGGGTTTTTAGGAACTGCCTAATGTGTTTATAGGGACTCAAACCCTTTTATCCTCACCAATGAGGCTACACTGCTCACTAAGCTTTTCAGAGTTCATATGGTTTTATTTATTGACGTGACGCTCTCCAAAGTTTCATGTGTGTGAGGTTTCAAAGGAAAAGTGTCACAAAGTGATAACGGGTGTAGCCAAGAATAAAGCATCTAAAAGTATAGTCAGAGATTTGATGGAGAATATGGAATAATAACAGCACAGCCTTAACATGGCAGGAACTTTTGGAAATAATCATCAAAAAATATTATTCTCGTAGCATTGACTGTTTAATGGGATCTGGGGCATTTGTGACCACATCATATTTATTCAGACGTACAGCGTGGATGATAGCAATTTGACTTTCAGAGATACAAACATAGACTATTCCTGACCTGGCTGCCAAGAGAGGATTGGCTGTGTGGTAACATCAGGGCAGGTGAGGTCAAGACAGAGATGCTCTTCTTCACTTAAATTTTCACAAATGTTTCAGCCAGTACATCCCAACATTTAAAACATTTTCAGAATCTATGAGTTTAAAAAAATCATGGAGCGGGGCACACAGCCACCAGTGCTGCTAAACATGTAATGGCATGTCACCACCTGAGAGACCGTGGGTAACACCCTGCCCCCACACACACCCATATTCCCACAACCCCAAAAAAAACCCATGTTCCAACCATCCCTCAAAACCAACGCTCTTACCCCCTGTGGACTGACCCAAACCCTATTAATGGATCAATATCAAAATTGTTATTTGTTGTGGGGTTTTTTTGTGTGTATCTTGTCTTATGGCATGTTTAATTTTTTAAATATTTAAATAATTTTTTCAAAACATTCTGTTGTTATGAACATGTGACTGCTCATTCAGCCTACATCAGCTCAACATCATGTTTGTTCAAACACTGAACATGTTTCTGGAAAAAGCTTTTTTTATTGACCTGTTCTTTAAATCTGAGTCAAAATATCTCTTCAAAAGTAGCTTTGCTAGGTCTGACGTATTTATTTCCTGCCAGGATTCACATAATGATACAGCTATTACACTGAATGCATTAGATATTTTGTACTAAACCATTTTAAACACGGCCACCCCCATGTGTTCGACCCACCTAACCTTTTCTTTGTTTCTGTTCTCTCTGGTCTGTGTACTGTACTCTTTATGAATGATTCATGTGGATTCCCTGAGAGAGAAATAGCTGAAGACGGAAAGATGACCCACTTCCTTTTGTCTTCTCAGCTTTTCAATGTAAAGCGGTGGAATGAGTGATCTCACTCACTTCTTTTTATGTAATGCTATATTGCATTTTGTTTGTGTGTGTGAGTGTGTATGCGTGTTTTTATAGTTTCACAGTTTTTATATTATCCTTAGAAATCAAATACAATGTTCTGGATCCGCTGCAAATGGGCTCAGTCTCAGACTAGTGGGATATAAAGCCCAAAGCAGTGTATTGTGGCGCAGTGGAAATGGTGTCCTTGGAGTAATGGAGCTCTATCTAGTATCTCTGAGAATAGTGGCAGTGCTGATCTAATCAGCCTGCATCACTAATGTTTATGTGGCTGAAGTCCATTAGTTCCTTACAGAAAAGTCACCACATCAGTGTAAGACTGTAAATTCTTTCCATAAGAGCCATGGCAGATTAAAAACTAATTCCTTTCAAATATCTTTCAGTTAACAAAATATTGAAAGCACTATCTACAGTTTGACCCCAAAGTATAGAGGAATGTATGCTCATAAGTCTTTACTATTCATGTGTTTGTAAAAGTAACATGGAGTTATTTTGCAAGTGTGCCATATTGAATATTTCTGTATTTGGTTTATTTGTATATAAAGCTGTGAATGACACTATAGTCTACATTTAACCGATATCCATGTGAGATAAAGTGTCATAATATATATTATTCTATAAGAGAATGTTCTAAAGAACATATAGTTGTGCATATAACATGTGGTTAGAATGGTGCTGATCCTCCCGCTAATGTTAAATTATTACTGGCTTGCTGTATTAACCTTGGGTGGCACTGTGGCATCACTGTCACACAGCTCCAGGGTCCTGTCCAGGTAACTGTCTGTGAGGAGTGTGGGTTTCCCCCGGGTGCTCGGTTTCCTCCCATGGTCCAAAAACCAAACAGGTTGGTAGGTGGATTGGCGACTCAGTGTCCATAAGTGTGAAAATTGTATAAGGGGTGAACTGTATTTATTTTTGCCAAATATCTAAAGAAATCTTTCACAATCTCTCTGTTTTTAAGATTTCTGTGTGATGCTGATTTACACTTTAATTTGGTTGTGCTTTGATACATATGTTCCTTTGTGGAAGTCATCAGAAGTTTTTATTTCTCTGTATAATCCAAGAGTTAAAAGCAGTAATGAATTTTGTTTGATTTGATAGAAGTTCTGCAAATGGCCATTGACCCCAAAGAGATATTTCCAACGCATTCAAAATGCAGTTAAAATGTGTTATCATTGTGCTCTGTGTGTGTGTGTGAGAGAGAGAGAGAGAGAGAGTGAGAGAGAGAGAGTGAGAGAGAGAGAGAATAAGAAAGAGAGAGAGGCAGTTGATGGTTCAGTGAACATCTGTTCCTTGGAGCATAACTTTACAGTCCCGTTGTCATCAATATACAGTTGGAGCTCAATTTAAGCTATAGTTTAAAAAACAATTAGCACTGATGCTAACGGACAAATTCAGCAATCAGTTACAAGTAGTGGGTTGGGGTGTAGCTTCATGTTCTGATCTTAAGACCTTTAAATAAATGCCAGAGATGAAGAGACTTTACAGTAATGCAATCTGAACAGAGCTGCAGGCTCTCTCTCTCTCTCTCTCTCTCTCTCTCACTCACTCTCTCTCTCTCACTCTCTCTCTCTCTCTCTCTCTCTCTCTCTCTCTCTCTCTCTCTCCTTGTGTGTGTTTAAGTGTGTATGTTGTATTTTAGTATCACACTCGCTGTCAATGCCAAAGCAACAAAGAACAAACAAATTAATCTGGATCTGATTTAAGACTGCAGCACTTTTTTTTAAATAACTGTAATAACTCTCAGCAGCAGAGCCCTGTCCGCACTGACCTTTACACACTCTCTGAACGTGTCTGCTTTATTTGGCTTTGAAACAAAAACATCACGTATATTTTCAGACAGAGGAGTAGGCCAGTTGCGTGATTTTTTTTTTAGCCAAATAAATAATTACGATTAGCAGTTGTATTGTCTGTTTAAGTTCACTGAATGACAAATAGAAGACTGAGGTAGGAATATTGTGGTATATTAGCTGTGTCATTTCTTATGGTCACACTTGGCGTTCCTTCCAGTCTCTTTCTCTACATTCCTCCTGCTTTGCTTTAGTCCTGTTCCTGTCATTTCTCCCTCTCCTGTGTTTGTTTCATGTGCTTCCCCTGTTTGTTTATTCTAGTATTGTGCTTACCTTCATCAAGTCCTCATGTTCCATTACCCAATCCACTGTCACGTGTGTCTCTTGCTTTCTTCCCAGATGTCCGTGTTTCCTCTGTGGTATTTAAGCTGGCTTCTCCTGTGTTTCCTTTGTCGGTAATTACTCATGGTAGTGGTGCTTCTATGTGGATGTTTGTATCTGTTCTAGTTCATTCCTATATCTCAGTGTCTGACCTGTGCTTTTCTATCAGTTCTCAGTTTGCCTTTAGTTCACGTTTAGTTTTTGTTCATTAAAGCCACCCTCATAAGCCTCAGCACTCCTCCACTTCACTGTTCAAATAAACATTACTCACTACAGCCTTCTTAAGGTGAGTTTAACACCTATTAAGCAAGGCTTACTCATGGCTGCCTTTCTAAATGTGATGTTAACAGACATCTAATAAAAAAATACATTACTCTCCACTGCTTCATGTAGACATTAAATAGCACAATAATTGATGTCAGCTTTAATACGTGCAGTTAGACAATTATGTAATAATTGAGATGAATCCAAAGAGCCAAGTGTAGCCTCTTACTGTGAGCCCACTAGTAGTCGGCATATCTGCGGTGTTTACATCAACAGGCACAAATATATTTTCTCCTGGGCAAAATCTGTGAATAGCGAAAATCTGGCACGTGCACATTCACACAGAGTGAAGTAAATCACAATAGAATCAGAGTACTGTGTGTGCTTTAACTGTGAGGCACAAAACTTTTTGTTTTCATGTTCCTGTGCTGCCCTGGAGGTTGTGGATTCCCGCTCCGGGTGACTGTCTGTGAGGAGTTGGTGTGTTCTCCCTGTGTCTGCGTGGGTTTCCTCCGGGTGACTGTCTGTGAGGAGTTGGTGTGTTCTCCCTGTGTCTGCGTGGGTTTCCTCCGGGTGACTGTCTGTGAGGAGTTGGTGTGTTCTCCCTGTGTCTGCGTGGGTTTCCTCTGGGTGACTGTCTGTGAGGAGTTGGTGTGTTCTCCCTGTGTCTGCGTGGGTTTCCTCCGGGTGACTGTCTGTGCGGAGTTGGTGTGTTCTCCCTGTGTCTGCGTGGGTTTCCTCCGGGTGACTGTCTGTGAGGAGTTGGTGTGCTCTTATTCATTCATTCATTGTCTGTGACCACCTATCCAGTTCAGGGTTGTGGTACCAAGATAATAATCTTTACTAAATACTCTATTAAATTGTCTTGAGTATTTTAGAATACATACGAATGATGCTCAGCACATGCCGCTTTGATGATAATCCTTCACATACTTCATTACTCCCTTAATAATGTGCATAAAGCTCATCAATGTTTACTAACTCGCAGAGTTAAAAATGTTTTTGAAGAGGGGGTTTTTGGTGTCTATGTTATTATTTCTAGTTATTTCTTCACTGTTTGTTGTTTGATTTATCCGATAAACCCCTCTGAATTATGTAAATGCAGATTTTAGACACAGATGAGCACAGGGTCATTAATGCTGTGACACCTGCATTTCTCTCTCTTTTTTTCCATCTTTATTCATCACTACAAACAGCTCCCTGACCCTCAAGGGTCTAATCAACTTCCACCAGCCCTTTGTCCTGCAGCATTCACTGGACTCCAAAACATTTATTCATGAATTAAGAACATATATTAAACTCCCAGAACACTCAACACTCTGGTTATATTTTTTAAATTATTTTTGACATTTAATACAAATGGAGAAATTATATCTTCTATTGTAATCTATTAACATGTTACTAGAGGTTGGTTTAGACTATCATTTCCTTCTGTAGTGTATATGATCATTTTTTACTTTACAAGTTTTCTCACCTTGAGAGATCACCATCCTCTTTGTGAGTTTCTATTGAAAACGTTTTTGTACATCCCAGCTTTTGTCCTACACTTTTATATGTGAAAGTTACTAAATTGCTATTTTTTGTTTCAGCAAAAACACTTCCATATGTCTCTATCTTTTAAAAGTAACATTTTATTCCAAATTGAAGTGTAATAAACTCAATGACATGAGTGACTGCTGGAGAAGCTCTGTGAGAGATGGATATAGTGAGAAAGGTCAAACAATTGCCCTCAAATTGCTTAGAAAAGTGTTAATTGCATTTTTGAAATGATAGAGATGTTAAGGGAGTATGTAGAGGTGAACACTGTTTTCACTTATTTTCACCTAGAAAATTAACAAAACATGAATTTGGATCAAATTTTCACATTCAGCTCTGTATGCTTTGGTGCTAAATGTGAAAAGGCTAATTTTAGACACTAGATAAAGAACACAGGTGAATTGTGGCAGCTGCAGTCATGTGAAAAATTTACACCCCATGAATATCTTTGTCTTTTTTTTACCATTTTTAAACATATGGACATATGAGCTTCATTTAAACAGTATTGAGAGATGGAGCTTATATAACGAGACAAATAAAACTGAAGAAATTACTTACAAACACAAGTTTAAAAAAATTGCCCAAAATATTCCAGTAAATTCACAAGGAATGGCTCAAAAGTAAGAAATGGGGAGTTCTGGAATGGCCAAATCAGAGCCTGGATCTTAATCCTACTGAGATGCTATGGGTGATCTGTGAATTCAAGAAACCCCTCAAATATCACACAGCTGAACAAATTCTCCATGGAGGAATGGGGAAAACCACCTCCCAGTCGATGTCAGAGACTGGTAGATGGTTACAGGAAACATCTAACTGAGGTTATTTCAGCCAAAGGGGGAAATACTAGCTATTAGGGAATAGGGCATTTTCCTCACAAGAAATGTTCAAACAACGAAGCTTAAATGTTTATATGTTTAAATATGTTCAAAAAGACAAAGATTAATATGGAGTGTCTTAACTTTTTCACATGAGTGTATATTAATGTGTGTGTGTGTGTGTGTGTGTACAGAGAGAAGTTATCTTGAGTATTAGTGGTTAACAGAGAAATTTCAAGATGTTTTAAGAGTTAAATTCAATTGACACTCATCTCTGATAGGCTCCTTCTATGGGAGCTCTTGAACACTGTTCATCGAGCTCACCAGGACAAACAAAGCACTTGTGTGTGTGTGTGTGTGTGTGTGTGTGTGTGTGTGTGTGTGTGTGTGTGTGTGTGTACGTGCATGATCACACTTCAGTAAACATGCTTGGTTTTTATCAGAGATGTGGATCAAAATTTGACCAAATCAGCACACAGTTACTGCTGCCTGTAATCAAACCACCTCTATGTGCTCACAATACATGCCAATTTATGTGGACACCTGCTCATCCCACATTTATTGTATAATTAATGTAATATAATGGATTTTTGATGATGTTTTCTACCTAAAGACCTTGTGTGACCTTTGGTGATGTCTTCCACCTAAAGGCATAGACATAGGTATATGTTGCAGCATTTCTGTGCTGTGAGGGTTTGAAGGCATTCAGCCACAGAGTGGGTACTGAGGTACAACAAACAAATGCTCTTAAAATTTCAAAATGGGTTCCCAGGGGCTTTGTGTTTTTTGTATAATTCTAACAGAAATAGGACCAATCTCTCCTCAAAAATGACCAAAATTTGCTCCTCAGACCTCTGTGAGAACGGTGAGGGTGTGGTCCAATATTCTAATGACAATGCGTGATTCAGAGCTCTCTATCGGTGGAGAACAGAATGTTGTTTACGTTACCATGGCAACACACAGCCTTTGGGAAAAAACAGTCACCGGGTTTTTACTATGAACTGCGGTTGTCATTTTACACAAAATAACATTACACAATAAAATAGCACATTTGGGTAGAATTGGCATTATACAGCCGTTCAAGTACGAATCTATGGACGTCTTTTGTCTCTATATGTGTCTGTGGTGTGGTTTTGTGTATTTATTTATATACATGTTAACATAACTGTACAAACTGGAAACCTTCTAGAGTGTCTCCAAATGTGTGCTTTCTACCGCTGCTACTCTGCTATACTGCTGACCGAGTGTGGCTTTTATCCCGGCTGCTACTTCACTGTACACACCAGCTCAGTGTGGCTGCTATCGCCACTGACTGTACTGCTGACCAAGTGTGTCTGCCTTGCCTGCTCTTACTCTGCTTTGTACACCGGCCAAATGCGGCTGATATCTCAGCTGATGCGCGGTTAAACACGCCGACCGAGTGTTGCTGCTATCTCTGCTGTACTCAGACTTAATCAGTTCAGGCTCGTTCTGTATTGTTATGTGTTCTGTTTGTTCTGTATATGTCTTTCACTCCCTCCCCATAGCTTGGTGAATAGCTGGATAGCTAACTCTTTTACTAATGCCAACTCCTTTTACTCTTTTTACTAACCACTTTTACTAATGGCTCCTAAGCTTTAGCTTACAAGTCTTTTCCACTCAGGGAGGCTATGGTAGCCTTGTGACATAAGCATTACCCACTTTTAGGACTGCCCATTCTACATTGAGAGGAGAGCAGTACTGGCCATATTTGAGGAGAGATTTATCATATTTCTATTTTGTGTTTTTTATTTAAACTTTGTTGAATGTTTATGTTTGTTGAACATAACACCCAAGTTTAGAATTATGCAAAAAATCCACAAATTTTACAACATTTCAAAATGCGTTCCAAGGGGCTTTAACATGAACATTTATTCAGATTTTTATTCTGTGGGAGCACAACTGATCTAAAGATAAACCTGCAGTAATCCAGTATATCATGTGTTTAACGGATGATTACATTTAGATTGAGCAGTTGAAAGCTGCAGTAAAATTCTTAGTAAAAAAAACTTCAGTAAGCTTATTTTTTCTGTCCACACACCTTTAAAAACACTCCAGCCAAAGGTCATAGGTCAACTAAATCACACACACACACACACACACACACACACACACTGGCCTTACATATGCAAAACCTGTGGATTTAAACCTGCTTGTTATTATTACTGAAAGGAATGCTGTTAAAAAATAAATTATTATTATTATTATTAAAAGTAGTAGAAGTATATACAAGCTCAAAACACAAAAGCATTCTCTCATAGTTACACTATTATGAAGTTATACAAGCTTCATAGGACACTGTTAAAATTAAAATTAAACAACAAAGAACACAACTCAGTTTATATCATAAGACTTACATTTATTAAAAATAAATATATATATATATATATATATATATATATATATATATATATATATATATATATATATATATATATCACAGTCTATAAATTAAACAGCATCTATTAAAACAATATTCCATACCTACTATGAACTATTTAGTCTCTGCTATGATTGATCTATTTGGAATTACTATCAATTCATCTATTATGAATTAGTTTGTTTTAGTATAAATTATTCAGTATCAACAGTAAATGATTCAGTATATACTCCAAGTTATATCTTTTTTGCTATTTTTTCTCCTTGTTTTTCTGTGAGTGTTTCCTGTCCAGTGGATGTAAAGGCCAGCTGTTGAGATGTTCTTCCACTCATAGATGACCTTCTTGAATATTTAAAGCTGAGGAAATGAGATGTGCTGAGTCTCCATCCTCCTTCATGCTTCACTCTTCCGTGTGTGCGTGTGTGTGTGTGAGAGAGAGAGAGAGAGAGACAGAGAGTGAATTCTGCAGTGACACCTGAGCATATACTGCCAATCAAAACCTTGTTTTCCTGGATGTTTCAAAAGATGATGTTTCTTTTGTTCATTTGCAATTTCTGAGTATATTAATACCTAAATTTTCAAAAGATAATAAAGTCAATGTCAATGCCTGTTTTAAAGTAAAAAACAATAAAACAAATAATGAGTACAAAAACAATAAGAGACAATATTAAATAATAAAAAATAAACAGGTTTAAGTTAAAAATTACAAATGAAAGTGAAAACACCAAGCGAAAATAAGCAATGGATTAAAAGTGGGTCTTTCAACTTGATTTAAAACAATATCAAACATATGGATACCTTTACCAATGGCTAGAGAAACACAAATTATGTATTTGTGTTAGATATGACGAACTATGGTGCTCATTTACATTTTGTGGAAATCAGTGGAATTCTCCTTTAACACCAGATGGTTTGAGATAAATGTGCGCTGATATAGTTGTGTGCTTTGCACAGTGCTCTTGAACTTATTTACATTAACCACTGAGATCTATGACAAAACACATGACACACCCTTCTGACTACCTTATTGACTACATTTGAAATTAATTTTCTTGATTAGCTGTTTCTTTTAAAAAGCCTTGCATGCTTATGTCATTGCATGAGCACATCCTATATCTTTGATGGTGCTCCAGTCCCATGAGATCAGCTGTAAATAACCTTTAGCTGCAGTGGTTAAAGATTTAACAGATGCAGCAGGACTGACTTTGATAGCATGTTCATATGACATACATATTTTTACTGCAGTTTACAATTAAAATAGAAACATGTTTTTTTATGATGCAGAATGCTTGTCTAGAAGTTTGTAGACCCCTGTTCGTACAACAGTTTTCTTGAAACTTGCGTTTTTAATTAGTGAGCTTATCTACTGATGTTGGATGATCAGTTCTGAATCACAAACACCACTCCAGCTCATCCCAATGGTATTGGATTGTGTTTTCAAGTTCTTTGTAACCCATAAATCCATGCTTGGGACTGAATAAGCTGTGCAGCAGGTCTTAGCACATTCTTTTGGTCAGTGCTTTCTAAGGAAATGAACAGAAAGCACCAAAAAAATGTGTCTAAATAATTTTGGACATATTGCTTGTGTTGAGAAATTAACAGTTCTATGTTTATGTTTTGCAGTATGTTCTTGCAGTGGATTACATGACTATTGCACCAATTGGAGAGAACTGTGTTCATCTGTGAAGTGTTTAGATTTGAAGTCTGGAAAATTCATTCTGAAATTGTATTATTTACACGGCTTCCTTTTTTCCTTTTTCCGTTCTCTTGTTGTTCAATAATTGTGTCTGGCACAGGAGCATTTCTGGGGTTGTTACATTCTGTGACCACTATAACAGAAATCCCACTTTCCTGATGTATAGCTAGACACGGTGCTGTTTTTTTTTTTTTTTCCTATCTTCTAGTACTTCATTAAATGATAGTTTTGACAGAATGGTTGCTAGGAGTTGGTGTGTTCTCCCCGTGTCCGCGTGGGTTTCCGCCGGGTGCTCTGGTTTCCTCCAACGGTCCAAAAACACACGTTGGTAGGTGGATTGGCGACTCAAAAAAAAGTGTCCGTAGGTGTAAGTGTGTAAGTGTATGTGTGTTGCCCTGTGAAGGACTGGCGCCCCCTCCAGGGTGTATTCCCACCTTGCGCACAGTGATTCCAGGTAGGCTCTGGACACACCGCGACCCTGAACTGGATAAGGGTTACAGATAATGAATGAATGAAAGAATGAATGGTTGCTGTTGTCCTAAAATATTTAGCTGGTGCATCACTCTCAACCTAGCTGAGTGGTCTTTAACGTTTATACATTGCAGTGTTTAGTGGATCTGTGTTTTGTTATTTCTGATAAATGCCCAAGGAATGTACATTGAGATTAGTGGACATAATTAATTGATAACTTAATATATTTCACTTTCCTTTAATGAGGAACAATTCAGATTGACCTGACTTACCTTTTGAAAAGTTTTGTGATTTCAGTACAGTGTGTGTTTATATGGATGTATCATTCAACCCTAGAGCAAGGGCCTCTCTCAGTAAATGTCTCTCTAAGGCCCTTTAGCAAACCTTCACAAAATCCGTCACAATCCCCTCTTAAAACATCTCTGAAGACAGGGCCCCGACCCACGCAGCTCAGCATCAGATGCTATTTCTTCTGAGGCGTTTTAGTGTTTAGCCCATTGTATTTCTTCTGTACTTGAGTTTATGATACACAGGAGGCAACATTTGTCACTGGGCTTCAACTCTGCAGCAGTGAAACTGTCTCAGTGATGTACTATGACAGAAAATGTAGTTTTTGTATCTGACAGATGCTTTGAAATTGAAAATTTTTGACTGACATATTTGGGAGAGCCATTAGACAACTTTTGACACAATGTGCGGAAAGGGATCAGTTACTACCTCTCTCTCTCTGTCTATATATATAGCTTTCACTTTTTAAATAAAAAGTGTTATTCCCCTGTAGTCCATCTTGGCAGTGAGCATGATGGCCTTAAGCTCAGGGCCATAGCTATGGCTTTGATGACTAGATGGATTACATTTTACTGTCTTTACCTGCTATGACCTTTCCTTTGCCTTTACAATCGAAGACAAAAATAACACCCAACTGTTGTACGTCCACTCACACAGAGGTTTATTGGTTGTATTTTTTTTAGTTCAGTTGGAGGAACATGTTGTAATTACACTCTCACACTTCCAGCACTCTCACCTCCATCCTAATCAACACATTTCAATTAACACTCTGACTGGCGCCTGCAGAGCGTCGTATAATTCTGGACATTTGATTTTTTATTTAGCCTTTAATTTTACCAAGGAATGTTGGAATTTCAGGTTCATGGTAAATGCTCTACTTAATGTTTATTTTCACATCATAGAAAAGCAAGTTGTGTTAGGTGGCAATCTTAAGTTACCATTTTATTTTTCAGCATAAGGTCATGATGCCCAGTGACATCTTGTGGGCTAGAGAAGTATAAAGCCTAAACGCTGGGCTGTGGGCAGAGGAGCTGTATTACCTAAAGTGATGGTGCTCCATCCAACATCCATAACTGATCTCACTGATGCTGTTAAAGCCACCATCAGATCCTGACAGATGTGTTCTTACATCTAATGTAAACTCTTTCCAGAAGCTGTTACTGCAGGAAAGGGGGAACTCCCAGATAATACCCTTCATTACAGTAGAAATGTTGATTAGATGTTCATAAACGTATGGCCATATAATATATGTGTCAGTACAGGATTAGATACGGTGCGGTATAGAGGTTTGTAGATGCAGAGACTTTTGGCTTTGTTTTAAAGTGAAGTTTCTTGGCACTGGAGCTTGGGTCTATTCTTATCTTTACTCTGTGACCTAAGAACCACTTTTAGAATGTGTTATACAATTCCCCAAAGCCCAAAACTTTCCTCTTGTTGCTTTAGCACATAAATACAGGATATTTTACAGCAGCAAATCAGAGGGTGAAAAACTTCAACGACATACAGCAATAATAAGAAAATTGATAATGTCTTTTGCCATTTTGACTAATAAACTTTCCCTTTCTTATGTCTTTATCACTATGATTGTGTCAGTGTTAAGCTTCAGACAGAACACATCTTAGGAACATTTTCAATATCTGAATTTAGGGAATTATTGAACTATAATCCATTGCAACTGCAGCTTTTTGGAAATCCTAGATTTTTTCCACACTGTTCCAACTCCAGCCATTTTATTTTGTTTTACCATTTAAAGGAGCAGTCACTTATACTGCCAGAACATAGTAAGCAGTGTTTATGAATGTGAGTATTTATTATTTTATACTTTTTTTCTATAAAGTGTAACTCACATTAAAACCTTTGAAGGTATATTTACAGTGTGTATCCTCAGTGAACAGAAAAGTACCTGTAAAGAACCCTTTTTCAGAGAGAGATACAGGCACCATGGAGATGAAGCTGCTAATAAGCTGTAGACTGCAGGAGGGAGAAGTCAATAAAAGCAGTAAGGTCCTCCTACACACTAATGAAACATCCACTATCATTCCTCCTGAGAACACAGGCACTGCCACTGAGAGCTTGCGTGATGCTTGCATCTTTGACTTTTGACCTGCAGTGAAATTACAGCTAGAATGCTTGTGAATCCTGTAGTTCACTGCTGGAGACTCACAGATGGGGTGTGGTTGTGTGTGTGTGTGTGCATGTGCACATGACAGGAGCTGTGTTGCTGGAGAAAAACTAGCATCTTTAAGCAGCTTTAGAGTTTAAAAATACTCTTTATTATATTATTGTCTAATGTTGCAGCACAATGAGTAAGCCACAGTTTACATTTTATGCTTCTTGATTACATGAGTAGATTTTAGAATCAGAATCCCTTTATTTCACCAAGTATGTTGGACATACAAGGCATTTGTCTTGGTGAGTGCACACATGTATAACATGTAACATACAAAACAAGCCAGACAGGCCCAGAGACTACTAACAAGTATCAAACTAAGTGAATCCAGAATATAGAATAAATAAAGTGGGCAAAAAGTGTCATGTGCCAGTGGCTAAAGTGGATGAGTGATATTAGTACACATGCAGATGACAATATACTCATCTGACAATTGTTGTCCTATTTTATTGTTTGTCGAATGTTGTGTGTGAAAAAAGGCTGTTGTTAGTGAATATTATATGATGGTCCCTGGCTGGAGAATGTTGATATTTGCTGAAGAGTGGTGTTGTTTGTTGGAGAGTGACAGTGTTTACTTTGTGAATTATGGCGTTCGAAAGATAATATTTTTATTTCTTAATGAACAATGGTGTTTTTACTGAATTTTGATGTTTGTTGGAGAATGTGTAGATTTCGGGAGTCTCGAGCTCCAGGCCGCAGCACTCAGCATCTGATTATAAAACCATTCGTGAGTTGTTTGAGTGTTTCTTAGAGGAGGAGAAAACTATTTCATACCTCTAGTGCTTCATCATCTTTTCTCCAGACCTTTTATGGACTTTGGGCTTCAGGGAAGTCTCAGGTGCTAAGATCCCTGCTCAATTACTTTAGTATAATTAAGCTAGCCCAGCTAGTCTCAGATCAATTGCATTGTTATTGCAGAGCTCTATCTGTCACCATAAGCTTTACCTGCTCCCAGTCTTTCCTCTTGAGGGAAACTTTTCAACTTACAGCCAGAAGCATGTTTACCCACAGAGAGCCCAGTAGCGGTTCCTTATTGCATTTTATTCCTCTGCTGTATTAAATCCAAGCTCGGTCTCAACCTGTCACTCAAAAGTCTAGGGACACACACTTCTCTGCATGCTTGGCTTGGGTGAGTTGAACTCCATATTCATGGTTTGCACTTTGCTTTCCCAAGATATCTTTCATTTATTATCAGGAGCTGGCAGATTCAATTTTAATTCCACTACCAACTCCACCTTATTCTCTATATGCTTGCTTACCTGAACGGTTATTTTGGAGAAACTGTTAGATCAAGATGCATTGATAATGGGATAATGTTGGTTTATGTCCTTTTATGAATCAATCTCCCTGTGTTTTTTTTAAGATGATTATTTATTTATTGGTATGTCAGTTTGGTACCGTGTAGCATCGTGACCTTTAGAAGCTGGCACTGTATTTACATTTACCCTGCTGAATTACATGGCTATAGAGTATGTGTGGAGCTAATTGAACACTGCTGGAGTGTGTTGGTCCAGATTCACAAAGAAGTAAAACGCACAGTAAGGCCAATCTGTGTGCCCCAGGGCTGAGAGAGGAATACTCTGGATCATTGGGATCATTTTTTTGGCCAGACCTGCTGCTGTAATTGGCCTGACTATGACTCCATGGCATTTAGATCAGATTCTATCAATTACCCATCTGCTGAGAGGGCGAGCAGACTGTGTGTGTGTGTTTGTGTGTTGGGGACAGAAGAGAACAGACCATTTGTTTGTGTGTGTGTTTGTGTCCAGGCCGTAGTTGTGTGTTTTAGGGAGTATGTCTGTTTGTGTGTGTGTGTGTGTGTGTGTGTGTGTGTTGTTCTAGTTAGTGTTGTTGTTTTTTGGCAGGTGGCACTGAATAGTAAAAATTTTCCAACTGCAAAACTCTCACAGTGAATAAAATCCTTCTCTGCTCGGCTGGGTTGGACACTTTAGATTTTAACAGTGAGCACATTCTTTGAAACAGAAACTAGACTAAAGGAGGCTGGAGAACATTAATTTCAGAACAATTAAGTCTCAGAACATACCAGCATCAAACTTTAAGCATATCCCTAGGTCCCTTTCACAGAGCCACTAGAGATGATACCGTATCTACACTTTGATTGCACAAAAACACACAAACTGATTTTCAATGATTCTCAGTTAGGCGGGTTTTGAAAAATGTATTGGTACATGCAGATTTTTGCATAGAAACATATTTGAGTCAAACATATTTACACTTGACCAATGTGTTTATTGTACTTTGGAAAAGCAGAATATTTACATTGGATGGTGAATGTGAATTCTAGGAAGTAAGGTGATTCAGCATTATAAAAATATTTATGAATCAACATTTGCGCGGTGGTGCAGCAGGTAGTGTCACAGTCACACAGTTCTAGGGACCTGGAGGTTGTGGGTTCGAGTGCCGCTCTGGGTGACTGTCTGTGAGGAGTGTGGTGTGTTCTCCCTGTGTCCGTGTGGGTTTCCTCCGGGTGCTCCGGTTTCCTCCCACAGTCCAAAAACACACGTTGGTAGGTGGATTGGTGACTCAAATGTGTCCGTAGGTGTGAGTGTGTGTCGCCCTGAGAAGGACTGGCCCCACCGCGACCCTGAACTGGATTAGCGCTTACAGATAATGAATGTATTTGTTAACATTTTAATGAAGGTGTTTAATGAAGAATGAGGTTGGGTGTAGGAAAATGGTGGCTTGGTCTTCAGAATCAAATGTTTAAAATGTTATTTTTTCATTTGTGTATTTCTGCTGCATTTATAAGGTAGAATTTTCAAAAAGTGTTAAAACTTTTAAACTAAAAGGCTTCTCAATTCCATTATTAAAAAAAAGTCAGCAACTACAGTGCCACAGTGGCTGCTGACAGTTTCAGTGTGTGAAATACTGCATGCTGCTAATATAAGCACCGTAACTCAGTGTTAGCTTGATGATAAAACAGGTGTTTGTTTGTGCTGTGCAGGAGTTTGCAGCCTTGACAAAGGAGCTGAATGCCTGCAGAGAGCAGCTTCTGGAGAAAGAAGAGGAGATTTCAGAGCTGAAGGCAGAGAGGAACAACACCAGGGTGAGTATGTACTGTCAATAGCACGGATGGCACAGTGAATACATAACTTAATTATCTCCAGATTTTTGACCATTAAAAAAGTTGACCATTATAAAAATGACACTGCTCTCAGGTTTTATCACCATGGCTGTGTTTATCCAACTGCATTCTGTCTTTTGTGACACAACATAGTGCTTGTTTCTCAATGCTAAGTTTAGCCTGCTTGACTGTTTTTAATTAAGTTGATGCATTTTATAACTCTATTTTAATATCATTGTTTTCACATTGTTTTCTTATGCTCAGAGCATATATATTTATGTAAAACACTAGTTTTGTACATAAAGCATTTTCAAATGATAATTCTACTACTTCTTTTGACATATAAGGAATGTAGTTTTCCTTAATTTTATTTTAGCCATTCATAAATTCTTCATAAATTCTTTGTTGATACTCTGCTTTATGATTGGGCACATCACTGAAATTGGAGCTTTAACTTTTTTATTTTAGACTAAAATGATTCAAACAGAGAAGAGTGTGATAATTTTGTACATACAGATACATGCTAATGAATGTAGCACTATCCTTGATGCAGACAGAACGTAACTGGTTACAAGCCAACAGGATGAATGTGTTCGCCTGCTCTGACTGTCAGAAATGTCTCTGGAAGAATAGATGTGTAATATAACTTTCTTTTTTGTTACTGTAGATTTCTGTTTCGTAATTTGTTGAAAGTGCTCCAAATTCTCAGTATTTGGTTCTACTTCAATGGAAAAAAATGTAAATTTAATAATGTAAGCTGTAGAATGTTATAATTATCTGCTGACTCTGAGGCAGATTCTGAAGAAGTACATTCCTCCACATCTGAGTCATGATTGCTGCCTCTAGTAAAGCTCTGCTTCCTTTGAGGCAGAAGTTGAGGCAGAGGTTGAATAGCACATGATTGCTGCCTCTGAGGAAGCAGAGCATCATTTTATGTCATTATGTAGCTTCCTCAGAGTTACATTATCCTCAGTATTAAAAAAAATTACATTTCTAACAACCAATGAAACAGATCTAGATCAACATTTTCTTCCAAAGTCATTTCTGGCTGTCAGAGCAGGCAACCGCAAGTGTCTAGGCCGAGCTTTAGTGGTTTATGGTGTGGTTTTCCAAAGTCTCGACCCAATCACTGTTTTAACCAATCACATTCATTCCTCCCTGTTGGCTGGTAATCAATTACGTTCCTTCAGCCTCATATTTCTTCCAGAACTATTCACAAATGTGCTTGAAGGACACTTAACATTTTTCACAATATCTGAGAAGCCTGTCAAGAACTATCCAGACAATTTTTCCGTTTTAATCTCTGGAGAAAGAGACAGAGTTGTTAGATATTTGGCAGGAAGTGTCAGAAGAGTCCGAATTCAGGCTCGTTCATGTACATGCAGCCATACATTTTTCATATGTCTTCTATCTAAAAAATCATACATGGTTTTAAGTAGAGACTCAGAGATCAGAGCTAAATGGGGTGATGGGAATAAAATGGGGCACGGAGGGTGGGGGATTGTGGTGGTGGTGGGGGGGTGTCATAATCCAAGTATGAAAGGGGTATGGGTCAGGAAGGAAGAAGGGAATTGTGAAACGTGTGGAGGAGAAAGGTGAAAATGGGTCAGGAGAAAATAACAGGCAGACACTCTTCTGTAAAACAGTATAGCCAATAAAACAAAATGACAACATATGTTAGAAAACAGCAGAGACAGAATTTGAAAAGACATATAGTTTTCCTCAGAGGGATGAGAGATGATTCTCACATCATTTTCACCTCCAGCCCTTCAATGTTCCTCCAGAGCTCTGGTGATCCAGACAGCCAATGGAACACAGTGCCGTAACCTTTCTGTCACAATTCAATTAAGCACGGATTCCCACAACCTAGCTCAGTGAGGACACTGGGAAATTAAATATATGAGAGCTATATATTTATACAAAGCCCAAGATATCAAAGCTACAAAGCTGAGACACAAGGCTGTATTAAGACCAGAGCCAAATTTTCAGTAGCCCTTTGTTAATAAGCTCAAATTGTTTAACAGAGAACAGGTGAATAGTAAGTAAGAATGAAGTGAAAAGAAAGATAATCAGATGTAGTTTAAGTCAAATGTATCGAGTTTGCTTCTTTGGTTGTAGCTAGACAGGCAGAACTGATCACTGGAACTGACCTCCCCAACCTGGACAGTGTCTGTACCAGGTGACTGGATAAGCAATGACACAACACACCCTGATCACCTCTTCAATGTGCTGCCGTCTGGAAAATACGCAGTGCTAGCTGAACACGGAACAGACAGAGAAACAGCTTCTTTCCGAAGGCTGTGGCTTCCATAACAAATCACTGAGAGCACCATACCACATAGACTGTACATTCTGCATCAGACTTATTTATAGTCAGTGAGCACTCATTTTACACATGCAGGGTAATTTAACTTTCATTCAGACTAACACTTTTGTGTCTCAATGTAATGACTGAAATAATCAGTGTTATTTATTTAGTAATACTATACAGTTCTGTAATTTTGCTGCTCATGGTTCCTTCTGTAAATATGCACCTTATTTATAATGCATGTCTACTTTCAGCTGCTGTTTATATAAAATTGTAACTTGTACTGTAAATTTGAATCACCGCCCACCCCTCCTTTTATGTAAAACTGAAATTTACATTGAAAAAGTCTACCATGACTGCTTTACCTACCTGAACTCTGTGAGCCAAAATGTGACCATTTTTTGACAGTTGCACCTGAGTCTCCACTAGTATTCTCCTTCATTTTTGGAATTAAGAATAAACAGCTATGTGCAGAACAAAATTAGGTGTAAACAAACAATATTTATTCAAAAGACTATATATAAACAGTTTTATCATAATTAACTTTATCAAGGTTGACTTTGTTAATTTGCAGCATGCGTAATGAGCCTATAGGGCGGTCCGGTTCTGCTTGACTGTAATCTGCTATATTGCTGTTTTGCTGCTTGGGAAGCCTGTCCACTAAATTTCTTAATACTTCTGTATAATTACTTTAAACACTCTTTGCCAGACAGGCATCTCATAATCATAAAATTTGAGTTACTTTTTGAAAGTTGTAATTTTTTATACTCAATATGTTAATGACAGACATCAAACAAAAAGACAATACTCATCACTGCCTTTGAAGGCATTATTATGTAAGAAATATTTTCATCCCTTTTTGAGCTATTCATTTTCTCATAACAAACATGGCAACTTTATTAATTAATCACAAAAAAAACAGCATTGCCTTTGGTCTAAACCAGATATCTGTATGCTAATTTAAGCTGAATGTGATCAGCTGCCCATCAAAATGTTGCAGAAAAAAAAAAACCACATTAGTCTAAAGCCCTATATCTGTCTCAGGATCTACTTTTTCCAGGTTTTAGGTTGAGAAGAGCCTCTGGACCTTGTCTTCCTGGGCTTTTGAATTAGTAATCCTACTGGGTGCTCAGTAATGGCTTAGCTACAAGTCATACCCAACAGCTGTGATATTTGCATCCTCCATGTATTTCTCTGCACTAACCACTGATATACAGCTGCATATAGTCACATTAGATCATACAATGTGTGCATGTAATTTAACCATGTAAACTGTTTAACCATGTTAAAGATGTCTTCATTTGCTGGTAAATAATCAAAAAACATCCATATAATCTACAAAAAACATTGCAAACAGTAGCAATGATTATATACAACTGATTTTTAAACATTTTTTGAACATTTTTAATTTGTCTGCATGGCAAAAATATGCGTGCGCGTATATATGCGCACTTGCGTGTGTGCACTAATATAAACAAACATTGACAATGACCAAATCACACCAATATATGCCTAATACTAGACTATAATGAATACTATCCAACGCTCAAAGAACAAAATAATCAGTGAAAATGTAACACCATTATTTTCATTCATTGTCTGTAACTGCTTATTATCGGTCACTATCGCTCAGGAGCCTGCTCAGAATCACTGGGCACAAGGCAGAAACACACTCTGGACAGGATGCCAGTCCATCATAACGGCATCATAATTGGCAACAAATATTAAGGTGTAACATCAAACATAGCACAGTGAAAGTATAAATATATTATTTGTTTAAATATATAAAAGAAAATAATCAAACGACATCATGCCATTGTCTTAAATAAATCTAATAGGTTTTGTTTATGGCACGTTTTATTTTTCCTGTTGTTGAAATTTGTAGCATAATGTTTGGTCAACAGGGTGAGCAGTGCACACCTCCAGTTCACTGTACTAGCACAGCATAACTAAACATGTATACAGTATGTCCACACATTTGAGAATACCGAAGATATCCAATTCAAATTCAGTTATGGACATCAGGAAGTCGGCGCAAAAGCACTTGTGTATTCAGCTCTTCTATGAGATAGTGAAACTGTCTGTGCTTCCTATTTTTCCCAAATTAAATGCACATGGTTCAGTATATCTTTTTTTTGTAGGCTGCCAAAGGAGAATAAGGGCAATGTTTATTTTCCCAGAGGTAAGGCAAGAAGCTAACCCAAGCAGATACATCGGACCAAATTCCTTTATCTTCTGGCTAACAAAATGGGATGATTTGGAGCAATTGCACATGAGCGTAATGTCATAGTATTCAGTGAATTAATACAGGCTAGAGGGTTATAAAGCTCCCCAGCAATGGAAATATGCATATTTCTAAGGAAGAGAAAAGGAGAGACAGCTGTTTGCCAAGTGTTTGGTTAGTGCAGAGAATGTCAAGTGTGCTAGTGAATATTCATTTTCCAATGCAAAATTCAAGATTGAAGCTTACTTATTTTCAAAATGCAGCGGAAATCTTGCTCATTCAGCTGTAAATAAATCATGCATAGAAATGATAAATAGGCAATGAACATTACAGTCATTGAAGAACACATTAAAGTATAATACAGTACTATAATATTGAACAGTGTTAGCCACTGTAAGCATTGCAGTGGATACATACGTCAGAAACAACACTTATTTGTGTCAAACTATGAGTATGTACTGCATCTACTTTTATGTTATTCATGGCCTCTGCTAGGAAACTGGCTTAAAGCTTTTTTTATATTTGGCAATGGACATGGTGACCTTAGGCTCATATACAGCTGCAACACATTTTGTTTCATGCTTTTCTATAGAGATTATTTACACTAAATGAATACATCTGAAATTGTATGGGTGTGTGTGTCCAAAATGGCTCCACCTTAAATTAGAAGAGTTTATTTATTATAAGGAGTATGTACAAACCTTGGACATAAATTGTTCCTGTATTTTCCCTGTCCTAGGGGCTGTGGGGCGAGACTGATTTGGTGTGCTGTCTCATTCTCAGCAGAAACCACATTACCCTAATCTCCTTTGTGCCAGATCCAGGGGTTTCAATTTGTTGTGAGTGCTTTATTGTTTAGAGTTTCGTAATAGATTTGGTCACGGCTAATGTGGTTATATTGAACATATTTTCCTCTCAGAATGAGACAAATGTAAAAGGACTGGGTGTAAAGCACCTCATTCGTTTTCATTCATTTGTCTTTAATGAGGTTTGATAGAAAGTCTGTCCTTGAGAATGATACCTAAAACACCTCCTGATGCATTTGCAGAGTTCACAGTTTGCTGGTTTTAAAATGACCTGCTTGAATATTAATATTTAGGGAATACGTATATTACGCCACTGCCATAAGAGATCTTTGTAACCTCATCTTAATTTTTCAAATTTTATATACCATTTGACAACAAAGGCTGCCCTTTACGTTTTTGAACATCTTGTAATAAACGGACCAAAGGAAATCCACTGTCCAAAATGATTTTAAAATCTAAAGTTGTGTGTGCACCTGCTCGTCAATTTCTTCTGACATGAAGGGTAACATCTGGGAGTTGCGTTTCTTTTGAACTACAAAACAGCCTCTGCTATGGAACGACTTTAGACTAGATGTCAGAACATTGCAATGAGAATATGTTGGAATGAGAGAACTTGTGAAGTCAGGTACTGTTGTTGGATGATTTGCTCTGGGTAACAAACGTATTGTAAATGCATTCTAAACGTATTGGATGGTGTTCCAATCCTCCACAGCCTGAGGCTGGGAGGCCTTATACCCCTATAACCCACATGTGACAAAGCATCACCTTTCTCCATAGAGATTATACAAACAACGTTTATGATTCACTGTCAGCAGTGAGCAAAAATTAAAGTAGCTGATGCTTTCTTTTATAAATAGAAAGAAAGAAAAACATTATCAGGAGGGAGACAGATGAAGAAAAAGGGAGAGCTCAACAGAGAGACTGATGGTAAGAAAAGTAGAGGGAAAGAAAGAGGAGGTTATCCAGAGAGAGATCATTTGACACTGCTATACTGTCAATGATTAAAGGTTCATGGGATATATAAAAAGATAGAGATACGAAAAGTGTAGAAATGAGTAAGAACACATTAACAGTGGTTATACTGATGAGTATGTTACAAGTGTAACATTTTTGTACTGTGCATGTGTGTTTTTTAGTTACTGCTGGAGCACCTGGAGTGTTTGGTGTCGAGACATGAGCGTTCACTGAGGATGACGGTGGTGAAACGACAGGCCCAGTCTCCCTCAGGAGTGTCTAGTGAGGTTGAGGTCCTCAAAGCCCTCAAATCTCTTTTTGAACACCACAAAGCACTGGATGAAAAGGTGAGTTTAAGCTATGGATAATATAGTCACTGATTTACATTTAGAGGAATTGCTTCTAAATAAATAAATAATACACTGGTGCACTACCTAATTTTGACATTTTATTTGTTTACTTGAAAAGACAATACATAGTAATCTACATAATTATTTAATTATGTTAATGTACCGGATTAATCAAATGGCTAATTAAGTTGACTTTTCTTGTTGTTTTTATTCTTATTTTTCCCTCCTACAGTTTTGAATGTACAACAACACGATTTTACACTGAGAAAACTTGATGGCATTCAGCCACATAAACATTAAGGTGGTTATTTATTGATACTGGACAATAATTTCTGGATCACAAACACCACTGTAACCTAGAGGCATTACATGAAGCTCCATCCCTTCAGAGAACACAGTTCCAGTGCCCCACAGTCAAGTGCCAGGGGAATTTATACCAATCCAGTTAACACTTGGCTGTGAGCATGGTGAGCTTAGGCTCATGTGCAGCTGTTTCTAAGCATCACAGTATTCAATGTGAACTATGTACTCAGTTTAATGTGTTTCTTGGCAGTGGGCGAACCTTAAAACAGCTGAAGGTCCCCATTATAAAGAGCGTTCTCAAACATCTGGACAAACAGTGTATTGGACAATGTCTTGGTGCAAGGCTGTTTGCCTCTCTCTGCTGCCTGTTTGCTGTGGGCTGTAGATAGATTGATAACTGCAGCTCCTCTGTGGCTATAACTCCAGCAGTAATCCATTCTACAGCAGTCGACAGATACAGCCATTCACCAGGTGCAAATAAAAACCCTGTGATTCATAGCAGGAAGAGAGAAAGAGAGAGAGAGAGATATTCAAAGTTCAAGCTCATTTGTTGAGGGACACAAAGGGTCAGTGAAGATAAAATTAATCAAAGAATATAAATACAGAACAATGAAGGGAGGGGAAATGGGAAAAACAGACAAAAATGGCAAGGTCACATGAGTAGAGAGAGTGACACTGTTTGAAATGGCTCCCTATTCACTATTCTCCATATTACTCATTATACAGTGTGCTATTATAGGGAACGGAATTCAGGAGGGTAGTGAACGATTTTGAACACTAACTCATTCAGGTTTTTACCAATGCAGTGCATTATGGGTATCTGCTATCCACTAGTGTCAGTTAGTGTGCATGAGTTGTACACTAACTGTTGCGGTGCATTATGGTATTATTGAGTGCACTGAAAATTCTGCACTAGGTTTTCGGACATTCATACAAAATGGCGGAACCCAAAAATGGTGCACTATACAGTGAATAGGGTGCTGTTTCAGACATGCAGAGAGAGAGAGAGAGAGAGTCTAGAAGTCTAGTATAGAAGAGGAAAGATGAAGTGAATAGAGAAAAGAAAATAGAGAGAGATGTATAAGAGACAGAGAAAGAGATGTAGAAAGTGTTACAGAATGAGCAAAAATAAGAGGGAGGTGAAAGGATCTGTCCCTGTTCTCTTGTGTTTGTCTTGTTTTCTCCTTGTCCTGTAGTGCCATTTGCTTTGCTTTCCTCCCCCTCTTGTGTCTGCAGCCACGCCCCCTTCCTTGTGTCATGTGATTCTCTTATCTTTGTGTTCATGTAGCCATACTCCTTTCCTTGTGTGTCATGTGACTCTCACAGGTGTTCCCATTATTTCCTGTTTGAAACATCATGATGTTGCTAGGATACAGTCAGCTGAATGCCGTGAGGTGTAATAAACAACACATACTTTTTTAAACGGTTTATAACTGAAATAAGATGTTAAGAAAGAAAATGAAACTAATTTTAATATTAATACCATTCCTTATACATATGTATGAAGAGGAGGCAGCAATGCAAAGATATGCACACCAAAGGAAGTCTGAGATTTGCATCAATTCGCTCTTTAGCTCCTCATCCCAAAGTAACTAGGCTTATTATGTTGTTATTACTTGTTTTTACTTATTATTGTTATTATTAATATTAATAATAATAATACATTATTTGAAATATATATGTTAAAAGAACATTATTTTAAGATTATTGTAATCTTTAAACCCATAATTACTTATATTCCATTAAGTCTTTTTCAAGGGACATTTAAGAATATGAAGAATGCTCCAGTTGACCGTGCTGACACACAGGATTATGGGAACTCTAAGGCAGCAAAGGATCCCTCTATGCTGCCTTCAGAAATTGGCCAAACATAGGAACATTAGTAGGCAGTGTTTTCTATGCACATTCGATTCAGACACAGCTACCTCCCTCCCTTAGAATACTGCCTCAGTAGACGGTGTTCCAGACGTTTCAGACACAGCCTGTTGTTTGTTGGTTTGTGAGTTTAGGTTGTTGTCTCTGTATCCAGTTTGTGTCTGATTTAGTCTGATTTCAGTCTTTGTCTCTAGGTACTCCTTGGTTTCAGTCCAGTGTTTGTCTCTTTGTTTATCTTGTAGTATTTATTTCTCAGTTTGTCTGTCTCTGTTCAGTGTGCTTATCCTGTTTTATGTCTGTGTTTAGTTATTCTGTCTATGTTAATCCCTTGGTCCAATCTTCTGTCCAAGTCTTTGTGATATAAATTAGGTTTATCTAACTCCCTGTGGTGTGTTTCTTATTCAGCTCTGTTTCCTGTCTCTTCTCTGTTTCTTGGTTTAGTCAATATCTCTTGTCTAGTCTTGTTATACAGTGTCTGTTTGATTGCTTATTGCGGTTTATTTGATTCTTTATTGCTATTCTCTTGTTCAGTAAACATGAATCTTTGCAGACATATCCATGTTCTGTACTTATTTCTGTACACCAAACCATGACAGAAGAGATAAAGGGTGATTGGGAAAAAAGAAAAAGACAGAAGAGAGAGAGAAAGAAAGAGAGATACAAAGATGGAATGATAGGAGTGTGATTTTCATCAAAGCACTGTTTCTTCCATCTTGATGCTGACAATCTCCTCGTCCTCAGAGGAACAGGCGTCTTCATCCACACACAGCCCATATCAGGAATACAGAAATATTTTGTACACCCATTGTGGATGTAGACATTCAGTTCAACCGTGGTCTGTATTATCTACACAAAAAATATCATAAAATGAAATGGGGTGGTCAGGAGCACCTGCATATAAGTTTCAACAAGCCGAAAGCAAAGTGGAGGCTGGAAAAGTATAAAGCCTCTCAGCATTAGGCTGTGAAACAGTGAAATTATGGTGCTCCATTTAAAAATTTGGGATGATTGCAGCGGCATTTGTGATCCACTAATAATCTATACAATCATACACTAATCATCCAACATACTCTTGTGATTTAATGCAACTGTCACAGGCATGTTCCAACAGTTGGGGTAAAGAATTTCCAGAAGAGTAGACACTGTTACATTAACAGAGGGGAACAAACTCTCTTTTAATACATTTCAGCATTTCAAAAAATGGATGAGCAGGTGTATAAACCTTAAGATAGTTAATGTTTGAATGCTGATTATGCTATCCTAAGGGTTTAGGATAAGATTGCAAATAATTTTTACAGTTTAATAGCTTCATAGTATCTAGTTGAAAAAAAAAGTCCCCTCTTGAGCCTCATATTTTTCAGTTATAATCATTTTTTACCTTGTGTTTGTAACTTGAATGTATTTTTCATGTCCAGGTCAGAGAAAGGTTAAGAGTTTCACTGGAACGAGTCTCTGCTTTGGAGGAGGAGCTAACTGTTGCCAATCAGGAGGTAAGAACACAAGAAATGATGAGATTTTGTTGCTCTACATACTACATTACTGGGAGCCCTTACTGATTTCTCGCTTGATGCCAGCTAGCCGTTTACAGACATTACTGGGAGTACATTTGTTGTGATTATTGTCATTATCATATAACTAAGACTGAGAGAGAGAAAGAGGGAAAAAGATGGAATGAAGAAAGAATGGGGAAGAAAGAGCAGCGAAGAAATAAGGAGAGCAAGACAAAGGGAAACAGAGCTGTGAGTGAAGGTCACACTCTCTGTGGCTGGTGTGTAAGTTGGTGGTGGTGTGTGACAGAGTGTTAAAACGAGGTGTCAATCACAGTCTGCTGAACTGCATACAACCTCACGGGGTTTTTATATATTATTTATTATTTTATGCTGAAAGTCTGTATAGGATATTTGGCATTTCACTGCTTTAATTATAGAGCTCTTTAGAGGCCTCTACCTCTCCACCCAGTTTCACTGCTACAGGAATGCAGTCTATGACCCCGTCTAATGATCTGAACTTACTGCATATCTGACCACTGTGATCATCATTTTTTTTCCTTAAAGAAATCATCTTTATTTACATGTTTAGTTGATTGTAGACTGCGAACTGATAATAATAAATAGGTACATTAACTAATTAGGTAAATTTTGTTCCGTGTAAGAAAGTGTGTTCTTCTCTCAGTCACTTCCGGCTACAAGCAGGATCATACACTCATGCACACACACACACACATACACATGCACATATGCCTGCCTGTGCTGCTTTGATGCGGTGAAATGAACAAGATCAAAGCGAGACACGCTTTACCTTGGATGGAGCTTCTTTTCAAATGTGTTAGAGAGCATCAGGAGGTGTGTGGACGTTTGATCTCTGAACCAGAATGAATTACCCACAATCCCCTCTCCCAGTCCTCAGAAGCAGAAATCCTCTTAATTGTAGTCTCATTAAAGGAATGCATCAAAATAAAACACAAATTGCCCACCATCCTAACTCCTTGTTTTTGCTTTTGCTGTTATCCCCATTCTTACTCTTATTTTTCTTGACAATTGTTACCGCATCATTTTGGCCTAAATCATACACCTATTTTTTCTGTGTTTATTTTACTCCACTATACGTACCTTTTGACCTTAAGGGAACACTAGGTCAGATTTGTTTTTTGTCTCCTCTGGCTCCCCCAGCATAATTCCCTTTTACAGCACTGTACTGAAATAAATGTAGAGGAGGAGGGTGGTTTCCAACCCGTCTCCAAAAGTTACTTAGAGCTGTTTCTGTAGTGCTGAACCCGGAGTAGCAACGACAGAGACATTATTCTCCATAGTACAGCTCAGTGGAGCATCACATTGATTTTGAAGTTGCACTGATTATGAACTTTAATGTAAAAATATTACCTAGTGTTCCTTTAAGCTCTATTTAGACTTGTTTATGGTGACTTTACCTGGTATAAAACCAGAAGTTATCTAAATCCTGTCTGAAATGACATGTTTTCAAATAATTTGTCAATTATAGGTTTGTTGGTAGTGTGTTAATTGAGATTTGATAAATGAGATTGCTTAATGTCAACTAGCCATTTACAGACATCCTCAGATAAAATTACATTACTCTTTCTTACCTCACCTTTCTAGACCCACTATTGATACTCAACTTATTCACTGTTTTTTTTTTTTTTCAACCCCATTGTTCTTAACCCATCATTTGTACTTTCCAACATTTGTACCTCATCTTTCTTCCAACTTGATGATCCCAGTGATCCCTCTCCCCCTTTCATTCCTACCACACCATGCCACCTTTTTAAAAGGAGCCTACTTTACTTATCTGTTCTTACCTATATACACCCTCAGCTTGCACTCACACTTATTTTTCTGTTCATCATACTTCTTCCCTCATCCTCTACTCCTCCTTTTTCTGGAGTTCTTCCTGAGCTCAACATGAAGCCGAATAATCCTTCCCTGCCCTTTAGCCTGGAGTGAGGATACAGCAGTGTGTGCATTTATGTTGTATTTTTTCTTTTTTTTTTTTTTTTGTTTTGTTTTGGTAATAAAGCAAATAGTAACATTGGGTTAATTTTTCTTGGGATTTTCATCATGCCTATTTCATTTAGCTTCCCTGAGTTAGGGCACTTTAAAACTCAAGGTTAAGTGGTAATTGTAAGAAATGGTAACAATTTAGAAAGGTACATTCATTTCAGATACTTAACACAGAAGTAACCCTTACTAAATGAAAAAGTAATGTCACAATTAGTCATTAATAATGATAACAAAGAAGAACTAACATCGATTGGCATTCTTTTAGGATTTTATAAAATGCTAAAATATTGCTAGTTCATGTTTCTATCATTACTTAATGATTAATTGTGACTTTACATAATTATTTAGTAATGCTGTAATTACTGCCTTATTGCTTACGTACTAATAAAGTCTTAACTACTCTTATTTAATGTACTCTTATTTAAAAGTGTTACCTATGAAACACTATAGTGGTCCAGTTAGAACAAGATCTGAATTGTTGGATTTGCTTCTTTAGATGAATGTTTAGGAATTCTCTAGAAGATTCCTTAAACCCTTTAAAAATATTTTTGTGCTTATGAGACCTCTTTTCCCTAACAAGCTCATTTCTGCTCCATTACTCTGTTTCATCATCCAATACTGCCATAAACTGTGACTCATGTATTCCTGTGTGTGTGTGTGTGTGTGAGAGAGAGGTGTGTATGTGTGTATATCTGGATGATGATGAGGATGGTGCATGGTGTGGAGCTCATGCAGAAACACACACTGAACATTTACTGATTTCATCACGATCTTCCCCCCTGCCAAATGTCAATCATGCTGTTGCTGAAAATATCTCAGCCACTCTGTGTTAGTGTGTGTGTGTGTGTGTTTGTGTGTTTGTATGTCTGTCTGTCTGTCTGTGTGTGTGTGTGTGTGCATGTGTGTGCATGTGTGCATGTGTGCGTGTGTGTGTGTGTGTGTGTGTGTGTGTGTGTGTGTGTCTGCATGTGCTGCCTGGGCCGATGAGGTTCACTGCTGTCCATCTGTCTCCGACTGAACTGTATTTAACCTCAGAAAACATAACTGATATTTTTAGTGACCAGTAAAGTGGCCAGTGGAAAAACTGACAGTAATGGTGGCAAAAATTATATTTATACGAATATTCTAGAAACTTTTTTTGTTTTGTGCTTAAATTTTAAGGACACTTAATAGCAAACTATATTTAGTTAAAATGCATAATAAAGGCTCTCACTATATTTTTACATTTACATTTTAATTACATTTTAATAACCACATAAAGAGCCATAGAAAGATTTCTGGAGCCATGGTAAATATTTTTAAATAAGAGCAGGATACTAAAACCACTGTAAGAATTCTAGATGGACAGCAAGGTTCTAGAATGAGTGTTTAACCTGAAGACATACAGGAAAGCTTTTAGAAAGAATTTAACAGTAAGTTCAGAATTATTATGTGCCCATGTATTTTTCAATGCATATGTCATTTTGTCCTTTTATTATTTAGCACAGCTGCTCTAAATTAATCCCTAATTTGTCCTGACTTAGTGTTATATATATTACATAACCTCCCATGCTGTTTTAGCAAGCCATGTGAAGTCTGTTTACACACAGCAATTGTTGGTGTTCACAATTGTTAAAACAAAACTTGAAAATGGGCAAAAGAGAGTTCTTACAGCAGAAGAAAATAAGAGGATTATAAAAGCATTGTCTGACAACACTAGACTCCTCAACATTAGAAATATCCAGGACAATTCAAAATGATAATCGCACAGTAAAGAAGATTCTGCAGAGTAGTAATGGTTAGAATAAATATGTAGAATGCAAGAAAACCTAAAGATTGGGATCTCAATTGAATCCAAAAGCCTGCATAAACACCCATGTCCAACAAGAAAATGGATTGAAGTCTGTGGATTGGGAGAAATAAATAAATAAATCATTTATTTCGGAGAAATGAAGAAGGCCCCCAATTAACAAAAAACATAGGATCAAATGGGCTAAAAAAAAATACATAAAGACTAACTTCTCATCATCATTGCTCCTTTTTGTGTACAAGATGGAATGAAATTGAAGAGAGGTACTACAACTTTTTGGAGCAACAGCTTTTGCAAGGGTGGAAGAGTCATGGTACAAGTGTAAGGAAAACCCTCATGTTTATGCCGGCTTTTTCACCTCACATAAATCCTGTTGAACTTTACGGGTGATACTGAGGCAGCAGGTTTCTTCAGGTGGTCCAGAAATGGGTATAAGAATGTATGCAGAGAAACAGGTGGACTACATTCTATAATTTTAGAACTTCAAAAGGCTCCTGTATGGTCAGTGGAGCTGACAAAATGGAAAATGAATGTAGATGTTTGACCTGGCCCAAACCTGAAAAAACACTGCTATTATATGGAGGTATTTTGAAATATTAAAAATATATATTTTCCATTTACACTGCACCCATCTTCATTATGTTTGAATTATTTTGACATTGTACTCTACAAAAAGCATTTAATGTTAGAAGACATAACTTACAGGGATTTCTACTCAAATATTTACAGAAGCCAAGGTCTTACAAAAATGTCCAAAACCACTGTAATCCTTAGAATGGTTTTGGTTTCTGTCAGAGTTTAGTAGGAAAAAAGTGACAGAGGATAGTTGTGTTCTCAGCAGAAGACACTCAGTGGGAAATTCATTTTCTGATTAAAGCTAATTAATCAACATTTTGCAGTGTTCTGGAAAATTGACAGAAAAATCCACTAGCTTTTAATGTGACATTCTCTCTCTCTCTCGCTCTCTCTCTGATGGTGATTTATGGAGTTTGTTCTGGTAGAAGCTGGATTATTATTATTATTCTGGTGCCACTCAGTCTGTTTAAGGCAAGGCAAGGCAAGTTTAACTTCGAGTTTGATATGAAGCTTGGAGGAAAAGCACATTCCATTCACACCAACTGGTGCGAAACGTATATAAAAATTTTTGACTGGGCCAATTGCAAGTCAACAATGTTTAAGCCAATAGTCCTTTAAGGAAAAACAGCAGGAAACCATAGAACAGGGTTTTTCAAACGTTTTTCAAGTGATCCACTTTTTGTACATTGATGTACATCACAACACAGGAAACACAAACTCTGAACGTTTACTACACTATTATAAATGAAATACAACTGATATTGGCACAACTATTAACAATATTCTGAATTAGCGTGAATCTAGGGTTGGCCAATTAATTGATCACTATATCAATTATTTTTATTCTGTTATGTGTCCACAAAATAATTGTTCATTAATTTTAATCATGGTAAAATGTACAATTAATTGTGATATTGATTTGCGCTCATATCGTCCAGCACTAGGTGAATCCTATTTCTCCGTTTTGCCTAGGGGTGAGGGGTCTCATTTCTTTTTGGGAAATGAACACACAAAAGTCAATATTTTCCTCTTTAAAACACTAATTATGGTTGTATTGTCTTTTTTTTGATGAAATCTTTATGTATCATTACCATTTTCTTCATAACAAACATAAAACATCACTAGTAGTAAGTTTCGAGTTCTACCTTATGTGGTGAATCAATTACAATCTAGTGCCAGATGTTATTGCAGTTTCATGACAAAGTAGACTCACGAGTGGGTGATAATATGCAGTTACTGAACACAATGAAAGCGTATGATGCCTTACATTTACTTAAGTCCTCTGTTATTGCTGCAGACTTGTGCACAGCTGGTAGCATGGGAATGAAGCACTGATCTTTTTTATTTGTCGTCCTGTTTTGTAGGTGAAGATTTCAAGGATAACACTCGAAAACAAAGAGTAGGAATGGGATTCACATTTAGAGTTAGAATAGAAGCAGCTGGTCTAGCTACAAAGTGTAGGTTGCGGCATAATGTAAAGCTTGCATAAGGTGGCTTTCGTGTACATGTTAATTTTGTGTTTATGTGCCTGTTAAAGTTATTTAATTATAATTATTTTTCCCTGTGACCAATTTTTTGGCTTGTGACCAATCTAAGGGTCAAGACCCAGGATTTGATAACCTGCCATACAATATACCGCTCAAGTAAAATGTAAATAAACTGTTGTTTTGTAATTGTATACTGTGATTACAAATGTGTAAATGAATACTCAAAGGGCAGAAATGGTCTTTAATTCACATTTGTGAAATTTGAAGTTTCACCACATTGAACTTTCACAGGGAAAAGTACAAAATTTTATAGGAAATACAACTTTTTTAGCTTGTGTCTTCAGCTACTCAGATATTTCAAATATTAAAGGAGTCCAGGAAACCCACAAGTGTCTGTATTGAGTTTTACTTGCCCTGGGCTCAGATTGGCTGAGATATCACTCTTGTTTTTCTGCAGATGATCTAAAGGCAAGAACACACATATTTCTCAAAAACTCTATAGGAACCTTCTCAGTTTTTATGCTGTGAATAACATAAGTTTTCTTGAGAATATTATGAGAATCAACAAGCAAAATTTAGAGCGTGTGTATGTGTGTGTATATATATGTATATATGTCTCCAGTTTAAATAGAAATAATATATCACATACTCTAATTATAGTTGTAGCATAGCTGTTGGCCTCAAGGCTGTTCCTGCAGAGCTGCAGGTGAATAAGTCTTCAGTAAAACACTTTAATTACTGTAATCACCCCAAACAACTGCAGCTTAAGCTGTTCTCGGCCTTAGAGTGAAGGGAAAAGCCCAGCACTCTGCTCAAACTGAGGGCAGGTATTTCACTGTTCTGGAATTAAATTGGTTAATAAATATGGGCCTTAGGCTTCATTTTATTGTTATTTTCTATATATTCTATTAAAAGCTTTAAACTACTTATTTGCCCAATATTTAGGTGAGTTATACCTTAAATACTCTAAAACACACTAGGCACTGAGCACCTGTGTTTAAAAAAGTATTGGAAAACACATTAATATAAGATTTATTTTCAAATTCTGATGTACAGACTTTGTTCAGGAAACAAATAATTAATAAATGTTTTAAACATAGCTCCTCTGTATTTTCTTCATGCTTTTTTCCTTTAACTTTTCTACATGCTCAATTTCCCTTCCTTTCTTCTCATCTTTTTAATTTATCTTTTCATCTCCACAAAGATTGTTGCCTTAAGGGAACAGAATGCACACCTTCAGAGGAAGGTTGCATCAGGAGACGGAGCTGAGGACCTGCTGGAGGGAACTGACCAAAAAGTCCATGGCAAGGTATAAACATACTTCAGCATCTAACAAATATCACCATTTTCAAATACTCCACCATTCTCCATCAAATACCTACCCATCTGTAGCAAACTACTGTTCTCCATAAAACGCCATCTTTCTCCAACAAACACTGACATTTCTCCACACACGCCACTGGTGGAGAAAGAGAGAAGAGTTTATCAAGAGAACCTGTTTAACAGGGAAGGAAAGGAGTACAAAAGAAATTATTCCATTTACATGAGCGTGTACTCTCTGCCAAGCAGGGGCTAAAATAGGATTCACCCAATATTTCTTCTGAAATGAATGATATTAATTTAGTTTATTGATTTGTGCTGCTGTACCAGCTGCTGGGAAAGCTTTACACTTAATTTTGGAACATTTCTGTGAGGATTTCATTATATTCAGCTCCATAAACATCTGTGAGGTCAGATACTGGTATTGAGTAATTAGTTCTGTATCACAAAATCCAATACAACTCATTCAAGAAGTACTGGATGGAGCCCCCTCACTCTAGAGAACTTCATCCTCTGGGGCTTTATACCATTTAGTTAATACCCTTGGCATTGGGCATGGTTAACTTAGGCTTATGTGCAGCTGCTCAGAGCATCCCATTTATTTCATGAATTTATATGGAGATTATATGCGTATACAACACTGAACAGATTAAAGTGATTACAGAAAGTGAATGAATGAATGTATGTGTTCACAGATGAAGATCTGAATTCACAAATTCACAATACAACATTTTGGATGCATAGCATACTTTCATAGCACAAAACATGCTGAGGAGTTAAGTTACATTGAGGAGGTAGAGCAGAATGGTGAGTGAAGTTGGGAGAAGGCAAGGGAGGGGAGAGAGAAGCAAAGGGAGAGATCAGCAGTTTATGCAGTGTACACAGATGTGCATCTGCCCTCACACTCCCACTCCTAACACACTCCAAAAGTAAACCTAGAAAACACAGGGAAGAGGAAGACTGACTTCTTGTCTCTGCTCTTACCTTTAAATACATTTTCATGTTCATATTCATAGTCAACGTATTCACATGAATACTGGTCTTAATTATTACAGATGTACATTAATAGTTTGGACAAAGTTGACTTTTCACAATTTAATCATTGTTCAACCAACACCACAACCCTCTGCAAAGTAACGTCATTCACCTACAAACATCATCATTCTCCACCAATCACCAATCATTCATCAAAGTGGTGCACTACCAAACTCCATTTTACTCTTTTATTCCAGAAATAAAAACACCAACTGTCTTCAGTAATACACCAAAGTTCTCCACAAACACCATCACTGTCTAACAAACATCATCATTCCAACATCCTTATTTATCCCAAACAAGCAACATCATTCACCAGAATCCTCTTTATACCAGAAAACGTACAGTCAATCTTCAGCAAACCCCACACTTCTGCACCAAAAACAAACCCCGTCATTCTCTGCCAAACACTACAGATACTCAGGATTTTAAAGCGAGGTTTAAACTCTGAAGAGCTATTCTTAGCTGCCTGTCTCTGAGCTGTGAATCTCTAATTTTAGTGCTGTGTTGATGTGCTGAAGTTGTGCCTGTGATGGTGTGAAGAACAGTTCTGCAGCTGGCACCATTCTGTTAAAAACTGCAGTACCATAAGTATTTGAATATGCATCGTGATCTGATGAGCATAAATGAATGTAATAATTAATAAGTGATAGGTAGTTCAAGGAGTTGTAAGTCACTTCTAACACTAAAAATCATCAAAAACATATGACATTTTATTTAAAAACAGTTAATTTTCAGTTCAGCAGGTGCCCCTCACAGGGCTGTATGGACGTAATTAACTGTCAAACAGCTTTTGAAATAAAAGAACAGTTTGAATATGATAAATTGAACCAAACCTTCCTGAATCACAAAAGGTGATTACATTTTTATTTGTGCAATTTCACTAATTTGTACTTTCAAACTGAAAAGTTCATTTGAATCGTCTCCACCTTCATCCCTTTGGAAGTTACTTAAATGAAAAAAATTTCAGTGATCCAAATTAAATCCCAAAACCTTCAGTTAAAAAAACATATTTATTTGTCAGTGAACATTATTTCAGTCCACATACATTCAGTTAGAAAATTCACTCAGTAAAATTCAACCTTATACATATGTGAACCCAGCGGAAGAGCAACAGAGCACAGAGTGCTTTCTCTTCTCAGTGAGGCTCTGGCCAAACAAATGTGTTCCCTCTGGGTCCCTCTGACTATGATGATGGTTGTTTTTTGCTTTTTTACACGTTTTTCTGTGTGTGTTTATGTACAGCGCCTTTCTAATGGTTCTCTGGAGTCGGGAGATGAGGCTGGGCAGGTGGTGGAGTTGCAGGAGTTGCTGGAGAAGCAGAACTTTGAGCTGGCTCAGATGAAGGATAGAATGTCCTCTCTCTCCTCCAGAGTGTGTGAAGTTGAACAGGAGCTGGAGACGGCCAGAAAAGACCTCATCAAGAGTGAGGAAATGAACAGCAAATACCAGAGAGACATTAAAGAGGTCAGGGGCTCTATCAACTGTCCTTTTATTTACTCATATGAAAATATCTACAAACGCATTTGCAGAATAATATGAGACACTAGGTAAAATATAAATAAATGTTACTAATTTGGGAGAAAAGCTGTTTTCTATACATTTACAAAAACAAAGTTAAAAGGGACATATGAAAGGGTTTCAGAGCCTGTTTAATAAAATAAGTAGACTCTATTTACTCCAAATGCCAGAGAGACAAGGAGTGAGGAGCAGAAGGTTTTTATTGATTTTTATTTGTTTTCTTTCTTCTCCAGTCTCATTTTTGCCATATTTAATTAGTATTAATTTATCCATGTCCAATATATTTGTTTTGCTCTGTTTAAACTGGTCTTTGGCGCTCTCACATAAATGCAGGCTTTTCCAGAAGATTTTTCTTTGGAGGTCAGATATAAGATCATTCAGGATTAAAAACTTGGAGAAAAAAAAACTCTTAACTGCCACACAGAAGCTAACTGTCACCATCAGATAAACAGTATTTAAAAGACATATATTTGAAAAAGAGTTGAAAAAAAAACAAAAACAAAAGTAGAAGGATCCTAGCCTGTCCTGACATACTGTCCTGAGGCCTGTCCTGATGTTATTAATCATAAACATATCAAATATATAAGATCATGAAATGATAATAATAACATTAAAAATGAAGATCACTGTTAACATTAACATAACAATGAGAATAGTAACTATGGTGATAAGAATTATAATAATGATTGCACATGTTTATAATGAGAGTGGGAATGATGATAAGGAAGAGGACTCTGTGTGTGTGTGTGTGTGTGTGTGTGTGTGTGTATAGGCTATGTGTCAGAAAGAAGACATGGAGGAGAGGATTGTCACTCTGGAAAAACGTTACCTCAGTGCTCAGCGAGAGTCCACCTCACTGCACGATATCAGTGACAAACTGGAGAATGAATTGGCCAATAAAGAGGCTTTTCTCAGACAGGTCAGTACACTGGATGTCGACATTGTGTGTTTGTGTCTGTCTGTTGTTGGTCTGTGTGACTGTCTCTGTCTGTCTATAAAATAATTTACATTATTAAATGCAAAGGTAAATGTGTCAGTAAATACTTTGCGTGTAGGGAAAATAAACAAAAAAACTACTAAGAATAGCAAAAAAGCAAGTGAACTAACTGAACCTAAACAGTTGTTGAAAGAAACAGACCAGTCTAGAGAATAAATTGGCCTTTATTCGTGTTTGTAATTAAGCTTTATTTTAAGTTCTTTTGTGCAGTCACCCTTCCTCTCAAACATCACTCTACACATTGCTAGCCAAACCGGGCAGTTGTTAGCTAACATAAAGTTGGTGAACGTTTTTGGAACTCCAGTGGCATTGCATTCAGAGCAGTTTGAGAAGAAGCTATGAATAAATTGTCTAAGTCTGTAAATGTTAAAATGATGTTTATTCTGTTGTACCCTTAAGAAAATAGAGTCATGTTCTTTGGCATGTGTTTGAACCTCTCTTACTGACATCAAGTTTAAAATGAGCATAATCTTGTATTTTCTGTTTTCTTAGCTCCCTTGAAGGAATTTCATTTCTTGGTATTCTTGGTATAAACATAATTGATTTGATGGGTCAGAGTCACCGTGACACTTTCTTGTCCCTCGTTTAGACTCTTGTTCCTTGTTTGTTTACATCACATATGCTGCATTTGACTGATGCTCTTATAGGAATTTTCTCATTTGCCAAACAGTAAAGTAGGAAAGTATGTCTAAGGAAAAATAGATTAGGTCTACATTAGAAAAAAAAACGGTATAAGTGAAAGGATTTCCTCGTAAATTTTATGACTAAATGTTAATTAGATATTTCTGGGAGTGTGTGGATGATTTTGTACAGGGAACTGCTTCGGTTTATTTATTTATAAAAGATCAATCCCTTTTTTTTTGTTAAAATGTGTTGGTGTGTGACTGTGTGTGTGTGTGTGTATTTCAGATGGAGGAGAAGAACAGGCAGCTGCAGGAGAGACTGGAGTTGGCTGAGCAGAAGCTCCAGCAGACCATAAGGAAAGCAGAAACACTGCCAGAAGTGGAGGCTGAACTAGCTCAGAGAATAGCAGCGCTTACCAAGGTAATACTTACACAAACACATACACACACACACACACACACACACTGATAATGACAAACTTTAAACAGCTCAACACTGTTCAGCTCAGTGTACACTGAAATATATATACTGATGATAAAACGATGTTGAAGGACGTTTTTACACTTGCACTTTGTGGTCCAGATAAACTGAGCTCAGGTTTGTTTTAGCCCTTGCTTTGGTTCATTTGGGCGAATGTGAAAGAAGTAATCATGAACCAAAACAACCATACCGAGAGGAGATGGTCTTGGGTCAGTCCCAGACGAACCTAGGTGTGGATAATTTCTGATGAGAACGTGATCCAACCTTGATCGGACCCAGCTATCAGGTTTATACAGCAGTTCGGTGCTAAACAGCTCCCATAGCCAGGGCTGCTTTATGTACTGGATGCAGTAGAGCAGGTAAACAGAGAACTTATTAAAGTTTAGCAGCTAATCAGACAGATGTCCCCTCTTTCAATTGTTGAACCAAGCCCTAGGGCCTTCCTTAAAGTGAGCACTTTGATAGTGTTGTCAGTGTGAGCCAAACACACTCGTGCCCTTCAGGTGAAATCATCACTGCAGCTTAAATTCAAAACACAGCAGCTTAAAGCCAAACTGGATTTAAACATAAATATGTATAAAGTTGTTGAGATAATTTATAATAATATCTTAATGTTTGGAGGCTGTGACACAAACTATTCCATTTCTGTTCTTTTACAAAAAATCATCACGTCTCTCGTTATAATCTTCACCATCACACTGGACACATCTGTTAATGCTTTTCTGACAATCTAACTAAAGCTTTTCTCTTTAACTTTACACAGAATCTTCATATTATTAAAAACACTCAGTCAGGTCTGACCAATTGGCAGTAAGATTTTCACTTGGCTTGCAGTGACACATTTTGGTGCGCTTGGATGTTTCCCATATTCCCAAGGGGAAAATGCTCCAAGATTACAAACTACTTAACGGATTAGCAGCTTAGATAGGTGAGCTAACAGGCTAAAAACCACAGCACAGACCTTGTTCCAGCTAACTGAGGCTTCAATCACACATTTAAAGTCTCACCTGGGCACAAATTAGATTCAATATGATTAGTTTTTTTTTGAGTGATTTTGTCTGTTTTAAGCTTTGTTCAGCTGGATATTACCTGAAATTGGCACTAAACTGACAACTATGGTGGGCTTGTGTTTTTCCCCCACCAGTTTTCGGAGCATGACACCACCAGTCAGAGAGCTCTGAGAGCGCTTCCTACCTGTGGCTCTCTTAAATGCATATAAATGCACATGACACGGACACAGAACAGAAATTTGACACCGAAACTTCATAATCTTAAAAAACGGTCCTTATTTTGAGATAGCATCCACATTCTTAAATACCGCATTACTGTTGTACCACCTAACTATAACTTCATCTTTATGTCATTTCTGATAGATTTGTACATATAGATTCAGATACACTTTTATCTACTTTGGTTGTTTTAAGTCACAAAAGCCTTAAGACATTCAGCAGTGGTATGTTGCAGCAATATGGTGCATCTCTGTTGGTGTCTCTTTTTTTTTGTGTGTGTGTGCATGAATGGGTCTGTATCCTACAGGCAGAAGAAAGACATGGCAGTATTGAAGAGAGAATGCGACAGTTAGAAGGGCAGCTGGAGGAGAAGAACCAGGAACTTCTGAGAGTGTGTATCACCACCAGCACTATTTTCCGGTTTCTCAGTCATATTCACTACTTACTGTTAGAGACATAACAGAAGATATCATTGTAACTGTCCCCTTAAATTGCAGTCTAATTGACCTTAACACCTTTTATTGGTATTAAATAATTAATATTTTTTAATATGATTTTATTGTTTATGAACATATATGTGTGTTTGTGTGTGTGTGTTGCTACAGGCTCGTCAGAGAGAAAAGATGAATGAAGAGCACAATAAACGCCTGTCAGACACAGTGGACCGCCTGCTCACAGAATCTAACGAGAGACTCCAGCTCCATCTGAAAGAGAGGATGGCAGCTCTGGAAGACAAGGTTCGTCTTTAAACTGCTCCATTTTGATATCGTGCTAGTCCTGGTTTGACTTCTACATGGCCAACATTTCTAAACACACTGCCATCTAAAATTTTCTCTTGAAATGTATTAATTAGAAGTTTGTTCCACATTGCAGAAGAGAGTATACTCTTCTGTTAAGGATATACACTAGGGTTTGGAACATTGTCGTTAGGTAGTTGGTTCTAGATCACAAACACCACCTTTTGCAAGTGTTTTTGGTAGTGCTTCATCACTACAGTACATTTGGGACGAGTTTACTTGCTGTTAATGAGCCAAAACTAACTATCCAGTGTCATTAATGTCAATGCTAAATGCCATCTAATACTCATCCCAGAAAAGCAGAGGTTGTTACTGCAGAGAATTGGGACAAACTACCAAATTAATATTTTTCATATCAGAAGAAATGTTGTATGAGCAGTTATTCACAAATGTAAGTTCATCAGAAAAGCTGCTGCAATATGTTGTTTATGTTAATTTCTGGAAAAGTTGTTATATCATGCAATGCAAAGGTGTCTTATTTTTTATTATTAGTTATTGTAATAACAATTGTAATAACCCTTTTCTAAATAATTATTTAATGATGCACTAATAAATTAAGCAAGGTTACTGCATGCCTTTCTTTCTCTTTCTTGCAGAACATTTTAATACAAGACTCAGAAAACTACAGGAAACAGCTGGAAGACTCCATACATGAAAAGGTAACTGATTTATTGTTCTATTCATACATTTTCTCTTAGATTGGTTTATTCAAGAAAACAGAATAAAGCTGGAAATGACAGGACAAAACTTTTATATCTACATTTAGAATCAATTATTTATTTATAATATTTATGTATAATTTAACAATTAAAATGTAATATAAAATCCTTTCTAATTTATTATTGGATATTAGGTTTTGTCACATAAACTGAGTTGTGTTAAAATTTCTCATTAGGTTGAAAGTAATTATAAATTACTCTCTAGCTCAGCAACATTAGCTAGGAAAGAAGATGTTTGTGGGTGGAGACTGGACCAGAGTTTAAAGGTACTGAGTTTGTATGCATTCAAATGTTTGCAGGGACAGTTGGCAGAGGAGATTGAGAAGTTGAGGACAGAGCTGGATCAGTTCCGGCTGAGGGCGGGATCACTGACAGAGCCAACACTATCACGGTGAAAAAGATACTCAGTATATCCAGAGGTTTTTTGTATAATCCACATTGTATAATCACTATAGAAGAACATGAAATTAAATAGAACACATTAAATTACAGACACATGAGCCTAAGGTGACTCCGTGCTGTGTGGGCTAGAAAGATAAGATATGAAATCCCCAACTTCCGAGCAGTGGAATTATGTTCTTTGAACTAATGGAGCTCCATCCACTACCTTTGGGATGAGCTGGAGTGCAGAACTTATTATCAAAAAAATCAGTTCCTGTGGCTGAATGGCATCAAACCTTACAGCTATGTTTCAACTCCAAGAATAGGGGCTGTTACAGTAGTAAAGGGTAACAAACTCCTTCTTAAAATGTCTTATTTTAGGAACGTATTGAATAATATTTAGGGTCATAATTGTCCCAGCTGTGTCATGACCACATAAATGGCATTAGGTTTGGTGAAATGGGAAAATAATCTTTAAAGTTTGGTCAAATTGACAGAATTACCTGCTGGTGTAAATAGAGAATGATTCCTGCTTCTTTCTCACCAAAACGATCACATTCACTGCTAAATTTTTTACATGGTGACTCTCACTTTTTCAGTAGATAATTGTATAATGGTATCTATAAGATTATATATTAAATTTGTTGTGTGTATGTTTATTCTAGGTCTCACCTGGATGCATCCACAGAGTTACGATACTCTCTAGGATCTCTGGCTGAGACTCAGTCTGATCACTATCGCTCAGCTAAAGTTATCCGGAGACCACGGAGAGGACGGCTGGGACTCCGAAGAGATGAGCAGAAGGTCTCTCAACACACACACCATAGAAATTACTCTCCATGCGCTCTGTATACTCCATTCCATACACTTTACATGTCTCTCAACATGGCATCCCCTTCCTAAGTAGCATGCCAGTTATAGCCCAAATGGTATCATTTATAAGACCAGCAGTTAAAAAGTCTTGTACAGTTTATAAAGTATTTTTCAGGTCCTTATTAATTATAAGTTCTTAAAGAAACCACCAACATAAATTTCAGGTATGCATTTATAAAGCAAATTTAATACAGTATTCATAGGAAGTGTAATGATATTGTTTATGTTGACCATATTTCTTGTTTAATGGCAGAAATAATATGATATTCCTCCTTGTAAAATGCTCATCTAGGCGAAGTCTCTGGGAGAACACGAGTGGAGATCTCAGCAGCTTGGAGTTTTGGGAGCTCATCCATTTGAGAGTGATACAGAAATGTCAGACATTGATGATGATGACAGAGAAACTCTGTTCAGTTCCATGGACCTGCTTTCTCCTGGGGGTCACTCAGATGCCCAGACCCTTGCCATGATGTTGCAGGAACAACTTGACGCCATCAACAAAGAAATACGGTGAGTTTAATGGGTAACTACTACCATGTGCTAAAATTTTGTACTTCAGTTTCAGAAAAGAGGACACGAGAATGAGAATATCCTCTTCAGACAACACCCATTTTGCTGAAATAAATATTAATTAATTCATTCATTGTCTGTAACCACTTATCCAGTTCAGGGTCGCGGTGGGTCCGGAGCCTACCCGGAATCAATGAGCGCCAGGTGGAAACACACCCTGGAGGCAGTGCCAGACCTTCACAAGGCTGAAATAAATATACTGGTGAAAAATAATACCATGCAAAAATATAGCATTTTTTATTCACTAAAACTATTTGCAGTAAAAGATTTGTGATTGTTCCCGGTACAGGATGTGTCCACATATTTAAAAAAATATATAATTTGTTCAGTGGTGCCCAATCTTTTCCTCACAATTGTACGTTGGCCTTTAAACCTTTGGGGACTCCAAATTTTCAAACTGTTTTCAATGCATATTATCATGTTATCTTGGTCTTTTTTTGATAATCAACAATATTAAAGCTCAGTCTGGTTCATTTTAGAAGAAAAACTCAGCCACACTGTGTAAATATTACTGAGAGTCAAAAGAAAAAGGCCACAATCATTTTTGCTATTTGTTGTTATGTCACTCAAACCTTTGCACCAAAAGAATTGCAGTGTTTTGTAAATACAAAATTTGAATTTGGTGCCTGAAATACTCTTCAAAGAGTGTGGATGGGGCAAAATAAGAGTGAAGATTTAATTGAAACTTCATTTTACATTGTTTTGAAATATTACACTTTAAGAAGATGAATATAAAGGAGCATTCACCAAAGGCTCAGTCATTGCAAACAAAAAATGGCTGTGGCTCATTATGCCAAGATTTTGAAGTATTTGTTGTCATCCAGTTCCAACCGTTCATCTTCCAGTGCAAGACTGCAGTGCTACTCCTTATATCGTGAAAAGATTCAGGGAGTCGGGAAATCTCTGCAAAAACTGTGGCTGAATATGCGTGACCATCAAGCCTGTGCAGTGCTGTTGGAGGAACCATCATGCTACTATTCTGATGAGCATACTCCACTGGGCTTGGCACTTTGTAAAATCAATTTTACTTAACACAGTTCGCCACTGTCTAAAGAAACGCAACTATATATATATATTGTGTTTGTGTGTGTGTCTTTATGTATATCTGTGTTTTCAGGCTGATTCAAGAGGAGAAGGAGTCCACAGAGCTGAGAGCTGAGGAGATAGAGAACCGAGTGGCGAGTGTAAGTCTGGAGGGACTGAATCTGGCTCGAGCTCACCACCCCACAGCCTCAATCACGGCATCGGCCACTGCCTCCTCCCTGGCATCTTCCTCCCCTCCCAGTGGACACTCCACCCCCAAACTAACTCCCCGCAGCCCTGCTCGCGACATGGAGCGTATGGGAGTCATGACCCTGGTACACAAACACCTACACGTACATTAATATACACTACAACTTTACAGGGATCTTTTCTTATTTAACTAAAAATTACCATTTACCAGAAAGCAAGATGTCTGCAAACAGTGAAGTATTTTGATGTAAAGGTAAATAAATACATAGTAATCTTTGAATTTTTAAATTACTTTCTCTGTTTTCACAGCCGAGTGACCTGAGGAAGCACAGGAGAAAGGTACATCAGCTTCATACTAGCATTAAATACTTTGTACAGCTTTATTACATACTGCACTGCCAGAGAGAGATGGATAAAAATAAATGTGTGTGTGGTTTGCTGTATTTTGCATAGGTCTCTAGTTGTTTATGACAATGTTTGACAATCTATGGCTGTCTATGAATGAGAATGACCATATATAATGGTGTATTACTGTTTATGACTTGTATATGCATGTGTGTGATTTTAGATTGCTGCTGTAGATGAGGATGGCCGTGAGGACAAGGCCACAATAAAGTGTGAAACCTCTCCTCCTCCAACGCCTCGCCAAGTTCGCATGACACACACACTCCCAGCATCCTCTCACAATGACGCTCGGTGAGTGCATTTTAAAACTGTTAGACACATAAAATAATTATTGAATATAGCTAATCCATCACTCTGCTATTTATGGAGTTGTTTGTGTAGAACTGAATATCTGTATACGCAATATGCAGAAGTACATGATTTCACTCATTGTAAAGAGTGGATGAGTGAACCAATAGAAATGATCCAGCACTGCTTGGGATAGAATAATTTAAAAAAATTTACATTCATTAAATCAACAACTTCCTTCTGCTCCGAGTTTGGAAAGAAACATTTCTAGTTTTAACTGGCACCCTATCCAGAGTGTGTTCCTGCCTTGCACCCCATGATTCAATCAGGCAGTTACAGTAAAATACAGTAAAATGAATGAATGAATGAATGTTTCTAGCTTTTCATTCTGAATGTATCCATACTCTTGTGTGTGTGTGTGTACAGTCTGGCTGCTACATTGGAGACTGAAGCCAGTGCTCTGAGCAGTGTCGCTAGCAGCCAGGACTCTCTTCACAAACAACCGAAGAAAAAAGGAATAAAATCATCTATTGGGCGTCTGTTTGGGAAGAAAGAGAAAGGTCGACTGGGACAGCTGGGGAAGGAGATGATGGGACCAGGACAAGGTACTGCATGCTTTCAAATAGATTCCTCTCTTTATAGAAATGTAAATGAAGTGTATTTTTCTAATTTTTTCTTTCTGCATCCGTGATCTACAAAAAGTTCTTGAAAAATGAACACATATTTCAATATATTTGACATTTTCATTCATTTTCATTCGATTGATTGTCATTTAATAGACTTGTATGATTTTACTTTCAGAATTTTTTAATAGCCTGTTGCACCCTCAAAAATATTCCTAAACTTGAATAATAAACAGAATAAAATATACAAAGAGCACTGCTGTTTATCCATTTTAAATTTAAAATAATAGATATATTAGAACAAGAATTATTTTTAATCTGTTAAATAATTACATGAATGAAGTAAAATCAATTGCAAGAAAATGTTTTTATGGAGCTTTTTCATTTGTTGCTGTTTGTTAATTTTATTTATTTGTTTAGTAGCTGTGTATTAACTGATAATTCTCCTCACCTGATTAGGAAATATTTCTGATCCAGAGTTGCTGGGTCAGGACATGGCAGTGGGCAAACTGGGCACTCAGGCTGAAAAAGACAGAAGACTGAAGAAGAAGTGAGTGATAAACACTACAAAAACACCAACCACTACAATGCTGATATCCTGATACATAAAGATCAGGAAAGTATGTGTGATACCTGATGTTAACTTTTTTTAAAACCTGAGCCATGAAAAATTAAAAGCAATATAATAAAATAAAGTGGAATAAGTACATGGTGAATAGAATACATTGTACATTGTGCAAATAAAACTGACTGTGCCATAGAAATTTCCAAATTACTATATGGAAGAAAATATAATGATAAAACCTGCACATGCATTAAACAAATCTGTGCAGTAGACACAAGATATGAATTATTGCACATTTACATAAAGATGCACATTTACAAATAAATTACAGTGTAATACACATTACACAGTGAATGGAATAGGTCTGTTGTGCAGACATTTAAACATAATTTGCATATTACAATACTGTAATTGTAATACAATAACTGTAAATGATGTGCTTAAAATTGTAAAATAATTAAATTTGCTTAAATAAGCAATAAACGTAACAATAGTAATCTAATTATGACTAATTGACTAAATTTAAGATGTCAAGAGACTGCAATCGCAATGCATTAAATGTTATACCTACTGTATAAAATCATATTCCAAAATTGTATCATATGCAAAAATTATGTATTATAGTACATAATGACATACAAACCCCATTTCCAGAAAAGTCAGCACATGTTTTAGAAATGCAACAGACAAATGCAGCAACAAAGAAAATAAGACATTTTGGGACAGAGTCATGTTTTCCACAGGATCACACCACTTTGTCTTTTAATTATTTGGGCATTGAAAATACTAATTGTTGTACGAGTGGAAATGTACAAGACTGCTACTCAGCAGTCTGTGGCCACCATTGTCTGATTTTTCATTTCATCAACACTGAAATTCTTTGCAGTTTGCACTGAAAAATGTTCAGTTTGTACAGGTTGACAATTCTCTCACAAATTCTACAATAAAATGATGAGCGACAAGCTATTTTTTCCTGCCAAGCCTGAGCATGTGGTGAATGCCCATTTTATGTCTTATATTCACCTATAGTGTAATGCTTCACAAAGGTGACATGACTATACTGTAAACTTTTCACTCTATTTTGATTCTGTCCTAACTTTTTTTGGAGTGAATTTTAGATAGCAGACTCTTAAGTTATTTATGTTTAAAAAAACACAATCACATTGGTCAATGAAAGTTTTGGAAAATTTTTGTTCTGTCAAATAATATAAAAATTAAGAGAATTAACAGATGGATTAATGTGTTTATTGCATTTCACAAAATGTCCCGACTTCTCTGGAAATGGGTTTTATACAATGCTGTTGAGTTATAACGTACAATAACACATTATTGGTGACAAAGTAAATAACAGCATTCCAGTATTAATACATATTGCACAATTATTAATCCTTATAAATTCATAATAGATATAATAGATATTAGTTCAATTAAAAGCAGATCTGTTACAGCTCTTTCTTTGCATGATTAAAATTATAAGATAGTTTTAATTCTTATCTACTGATGTGTGAAACTGCATAAATGAGACTAGGAGTGTGTTGTTCTCTCCACAGCAGCAGGACTGAGTGCTTGTTGCTTCTTGAGCTGCTGTGTGGATGCATATGTAGCATGTTTACAGATGTTTCCTGATGTTTCCTGCCTGATCAACTACTTTCTGTTCACTATGTGTGCGTGTTTGTGCCAAAATGAGCTAAATGACTTGCTTTATTTTTACTTTGTTATGTTTTAATGTGCCATATGTTGTTGGAAGGCCTGTCCTCATTCTACCATTGCATTTTCACAGATTTTTTGCATGCTGTATGATCAGAACTATTGCCATGTATCTAAAGGGTTTATGAATAATTCAACTAGGCAAAAACAAAAACAATAGATTTGCACCCAAGTGCCTTTATCTATGCAGGGTTTTTAAAGTAATGAATAGAATAGTGCACGCTAGTGAATAAGGCATAAACAACAGCTTTAACCGAATGTACTGTACATACAGTATGCGCAATAACAAGCATTTAATTTTTGTCTCCCATCACTTTCTTTTTATCTCTCTCTCTCTTGCTCTCTTTCTCTCTCTCGCTTTCTCTCTCTATCTATTTATCTATCTATCTATCTAACTATCTATCTCTATCTCTCCTCATCTGATTCTGTATCAGCGGGTAAGTTTGGTTTGTGTTGCTAAGACTTGCTGCATTTTCCACATAATTTTGTTCATGTATGTATGTATGTGTGTGTGTGTGTGTGTGTCTATATGTGCTCTGTGGTTATGTGTCTATTTCTGAAGGGTTTAGACATGTTTCTATCTCTCCATCAGCCGCCCACTCAAACCTGAACCCATACCCAAACCCTGCCGCCTTCTCTTTCACTCCACTGCTTATGATGTGATTCTTCCCTTCTGCAGTTTGCATCTCTGCCTGGAAAAGAGAAAGAGTTTTGTGTGTGCCTTCAAAACAAGCCTGTTCTTGAACTGCTCTGTTGAGGCTTTTCTCCTGCTGTGTGTGTGTGTGTGTGTGTGTGTGTGTGTGTGTGTGTGTGTGTGTGTGTTAGGGCTGCAATGATTAGCCACAGCTCTGATGCAAGATAATACACTTAAGGAAGTTTGGGGAGGCAATATAACATTAAATTTAAACTACAGTGCCCTTTATTAAACTAAATGTCTGATTCTGTGATCTTAAAGTTAATTTGTTTTCTGTATAAGTTTAAAAATACTACTAGGTTAGGGTTTGGACCTTAATATATTTACAGTACTGTGAAGAAGTCTTAGGCACCTAATATATATATATATATACTTCTATAAAGTATTAAGTGTGAGTGAGTTTGAAGAGTAATGTTTTGTTCAGATTCTCCTTGATCACATGAATTTGTTAAATCAACAGCACACATTATTTAAAATCATTATTTATTAACCAGTAAAACTAGGTATTGGACGATAACCTCAAATTTGCTAGTATGGACCAAGGCCGTAGAGGCTGAAACAGGGAGGTGAACTCAGAAATCTTTGGGGAGGAGTTCAGGGTGGCTTATGAATGCATATGAAGCCGAACCCCCAGTTGGATAAATGAATATGAGAAAAGAGTGGAGACGGGGTGGAGGTCGGAGCAAGTTTTTTAAAACAGGAGGCTCGGTGGGTTTGATAATGGCCGGACATGGCTTCGAATGTGGGGATCAGCAGGAATGACCCAGAGCGAGCTGACGTAGTGAAGCAGTCGAATCGAGATTTGTCTTCTGAACTAAATGAAGCAAGTTTGTCTGACACGGAAATGACGTGAATTTGCGTGTTATATATAGGGCTGAGAGGAGGAGTTTGGGTGTGTTCCTACTCCCAAAATTATGTTATTGCATAACTTCAGTAATACAGACTCCTCGAGGAGAGATTTGGAAAAAGTTAAACCAACACATTCTCACTCAGAATCTGGTATAAATTGTAAAAATAAGCATTTCAAAGGTCAGACCTGTAAATTACTTCCAAGATGTATCTGTTTGGTGGCACAGTGGTGCAGCAGGTAGTGTTGCAGTCACACAGTTCCAGGGACCTGGAGGTTGTGGGTTTGAGTCCCACTCCGGGTGACTGTCTGTGAGGAGTTTGGTGTGTTAGGTGTGAGTGTGTGAGTGAACGTGTGAGTGCGAAGGACTGGTGGCCCCTCCAGGGTATGTTCCCGCCTTGTGCAGTGATTCCAGGTAGGCTCCGGACCCACCACGAACTTGAACTGGATAAGCGGTTACAGACAATGAATGAGGATGAATGAATGTATCTGTTTCATATATCTGTATATAGATAGATAAACAGATAATATATATATTAACTGAGGTAACATCACTAAAAAAAAGACTGTTGGTGTGACATTTTTAATTTATTTTGAAATTTATCTTAATAGCTAGCATGCAATGTCTCAAAAATCTAGTAACAACAAATGTAAATCTATTTTATGTTCCAACTTTTCAAGAAAACTGGATTTACAAAACATAGCTACCCAACAAATTTGATGTTTGCTGTTGAAAACTCTGCTCCTCATTGCCACGTGTTCTAACAGGTAAGAACAGTGGTGTGCAATTTTTTTTTAAATCTTTGTAGGTCAACCAGTTTTAATTATGAGGGCACTGTTATCACAACAAGTGAGAGGAAACTAAATTTAAATAGATTTATTTTAGTGAGAAATAGTGATAAATACAATGACAACTAAAGAAAGCATTTTTTATTATATTATTAGTTGCAGCCTGCAAGTGTGTGTGTGTGTGTGTGTGTGTGTGTGTGTGTGTGTGTGTGTGTGTGTGTGTGTGTATGTAATTGTCAGTGTTTTGTGATCTGTATTTCAATAACCAGGTCCCATCTCTGGTTATGGATTGTCAACTTTAAGGATTTTCTTTTCTTTCTTTGTTGATTTGTTTACTGTTCATAACTGAGTTTCTCCCTCTTCAGCGTCAGTATGTTCAGAGGATGTCAGTCATACATTACACAGTCAACCTGAACATATCACATCAAGATGTAAAGATAAGGACTGCATCACTGCTCTTGAATACACAGAAGAGCTGAATTAGAACAATTACTTAAAGATGAGATAATGCTAATCCTGGAGAGTCATGGCACTGCACGTTTTGTGTTTTTCTACTCTAGATTTTCAACAATTACATTTTGTAATTGTAATCATTTTAGGAGGAAAAGGTTTATTGCTTCATTGCTTCATTATTTTGATCATGCTGATGTCTCAAAGGAAGGTCAAACCAAACACCAAACTTAGAACTTAACCATGGATGAGCTTGTGTTTATTTACATTTTTCTTTAAAGTACAGGCAAAATGTTATACTAAGCTAAAACATCTAAATAAACCTGAAACTAAAAGAAACAAATATACAAACTTATGCATAATTTACTAAGAGTAATAGCACAGTTTAGTCATTTAGCTCACAATATTCTTCTATTTCCTCATTTTGTAGCATAATATTGCTAACTAGCTCTGAATAATTTCTCTGAATCATTGCTAAATTTTAAACTACACCAGCATGGAAGCATTTTTTATTGTCAGATTTCCTATCTTGTTCCTGATGCCAAGCTTGCAGGGGGTTGTAAAATGAGAATTTATAATATGCACATTTCATAACTGCTGTTTTAAAAGAACATTTTTAACAGAAGTCATTTTACCACCATAAAGTTCTAAACAATATTAATAATTAATAACAATTTATGAAGATGCAGATTTATTATTTTTACATTTTGTTCTTTACACTGCTCAAAATAGTCTTGATTTGTAGTCTCTACATGAATCAGTTTATGTTTATATTAATAATGTTAATAGAGAATCTACCAAATCCAGGCCACTAAAAAACATAATAAACTGCAGTGCTATGACTACCCTAAATTCTTTTGAACCTACCACAAAGAATTTTTTGCAGAAACCAGTAGTTTTTCCAGTAGATTGTCCTTACACTAACAACAGTGTCATTTATAGTGGCTTTGATCAAATTAAAATTCAAACCTGGCAGTAAATCTGGACCAGAATCTGCAGATACCCAACATCTTTATTTCTGCTACCTACAGCTTCTGATAAAAAGCAAAATTAGCTAAGAATGTATTCAAGTGTCCTTACTTTGCACTGAACATGTGTTCCTGCATTATTAATCCATCCTCTGAGGGAGGAACATCCAGCACACTTATCACTGTCCACATAACACTTACTGTATTTCTGTAATACACTCCAATCTGACAGCTAGTTAAGGTACAAATACTAATATGACTAACAGTTCATGGAATAATAAGCAATAACACAAATAAGCAGCTCATTTAATCAGCAATGTATCGCTTAACAGCTTCTTTCCTGCCTTCCTATACTGCTATATTACCTCTTAGTCATTGATGCCAACTTATATCAAGTCAATATATCGAATATTTCTCATGGTGAGATTTTTGTAATAATATTCATCCAAATTTAAGATGCATGTTGTTATTTCTAAGTGATTCTATTTTGAATCAGTGTCTTATTTTTTTTGACAGATAAGTAGCTTTTAGCAAGTAGCAAATAGAACAAGATGCTTCAGCAAAGTCAGTCTTTTAATAATCTTACTTTATATATGTAAGGGGAATATTAGCTACATAAATTTGATCTAACATTATTTTTTGCAGTGTAGCACCTAGTTGTTAGTCATTCTAGTATTTCTACCTAAACAAACTTCTTACAGTATATACATATATCAACACTGTTGTTTGTTCATTAGCCAAGTGCCTGCAGATATCTGCATCTTTGCCATTTTCACTTTTGACCCATGTTGTGCTAAATCTTGGGCAGAATAATTAGATTCTGAGGGTGGTGTTTCCTCAGCTTTAGCAAACATAGACCTTATGAGGGCAATAATGGGATATTAAGGTCCATTTTCAATAATTACTGGGCTTTCTTTCTGCAAAATATCCAGTCTCTCAGGCGCCTGTGGTGTCTGCATTTGGAAATTCTAGAGATGTTCCCTCAGGAGCTGTGTATTTCTACCACATGACAACATTTATCAGACTTTATTAGAGTGCCCTTCTCTCATGGTGCTATAAACTGGAATAAATGCACTAAGATTAAAACTGTGCTGTGGATCAGGCAGAATGTGATTATACATTTGCTGCATCTGTAGCACATTTAGATTGGGCTGAAGAAACCCAGCGTATTCCTTTAAAACCTATTCATAGTCTCTGTTAATTTATTCTTTCTCTCCATGCTCTGTTGAACTGTCTGTAGAACAGCAACTGACACAGCACTATAAAAACTTGGATGTTCACCAAGTCAGTATACATCAGCCAGATAGAGAGAGAGTGTGTGTCAGAGAGAAAGATGTGAAAAATGAGCCTGTATAGCATTACCAAAAGATACTGGATTTTGTAAGATAGCTGTGTTTTCTTCATGCTCTCCTGAGCATTCTGTATTCAGAGTAGAGCCAGAAGAGGCAGGGGATCATGGGACGTGTTATCATTAAAACACCAAGAGGAGTGAAAAAAAATAGAGAGGAATAAATGCTAAGACGTAAGATGTGTTCGTTCTTATCACACACTGAATGCACATAAAAGAAAAGGAAGGGAAATACTGGCTGCTCAGAGAGATAAAGTATTTCTTTCTCCTGTCTGTCTCCATCTCTCTCTCTCGCTCTCTCTCTCTCTCTCTCTCTCTCTTTCTCTTTCTCTGTCTCTATCTCTGTCTCTGTCCAGTTAATCTCTGGCAAATGCTCACTGAATCTGCCTTCTTTTTTACTCTCTCTCTCTCTCTCTCTCTCTCTCTCTCTCTCTTTTTCTTTCTCTCTTTCTTTCTCTCTAGGCATGAATTATTAGAAGAGGCAAGGAGGAAAGGTTTGCCATTTGCTCAGTGGGATGGTCCTACAGTTGTAGCTTGGCTGGAGGTAAGTAAAGACCTCATCTCACATCAAGACTGGAATCATAACAATTGTAGTTTTTGGGTCTGTGGGAGTGATATATATTTTTACTAAAACATCAGTAGTGATGAAAATGGTTTTAGTTAAATGTGTTTAAAATAAACCTGAGGCCTCTTTTGATATACTGAACTTTTTGTATAACACTATACTTGCATGTTATGTGAAGCGTTCAGCAAATAAAAAGCAGACATGTAATAAAATATTCCTCAAAAGTCACTGAAATGCTCTCATCAGACCTCTCTAAAAACTGTGGGCGTGGTCCCAGCATTGTAATGAACATGTGTAACAGCCCTGGTAAACAAAAATGTTATGGCCTTAAGACAGAGAAGCTGTTTTTTTTTTTTTTTTACCTTTCTACGATAAACTGCATTTGTGTTTTCACATATCTTTAATGTTTACTGAGGTTTTGATCTCTCCAATGGAGTTACCAGCCAATTATAGATAGGCAGCATGGCGAACACAGGAAGAAGAAGGTTTACTCTGCGTGAGGCTCAGAACAAGTGCTGGGTTTACTCTGCGTGAGATTCGGAATGGCTGGGCTTGAGTACAAGATTGTTCAGAGAGAGGGATGAGCCATGTAAGCTTTGTTTAATTGTACGGTAAAGCTTGCGTAAGCTTTACCCATTATAGGACCACGCATTCTACAGCGAGAGGAGATCAATACTGGTGAAATACAGCAAACATTTATTAGACTTTGGGAAGATATTCATAAGCAATTATTGGTGCATTTAAATTTAAAGCGGGCCCTGAGGAGTCAGAAGAACTTAATTAGTAAGAAAACTAAAAACCTTTAGCTTCCCAAGTAATTTATTTCTACATAAATTGTGGTTGTGTAATTAAAGAACTCTAACAATGGTTTGGGTTCACCATGAATCACCACCAGAGTTACAACTTGGCCCTGGACAATTTAGGCTGAATCAGACTCTGGTCACTTTATTAAAAACTGCTTAAGATCTATTAACTTTAAGTTTAATGGTAACACCAAATGGTGCATCAGCAGGTGAGCTGCGGTCACTAACTGTACACCATCAAGGGTGAGGAGTTTCTAATAAAGTGGCCAGAGAATGTCCAGAACTGATTCCACTGAGACGGCATGATTTTATGAACTGACGGATCTAAGAAACATTAGGTCGACCAATCAAAGCTCCGTTGTCATGGCAGTCTAGATAATTGTTGGCAATACAGCTAATCTGGCTCATGACAAAATCAAGAACTTAAACAAGAAGAGAAATTATACTGTCTCTGGAAATTACATAAAAGTAAAACACTTTTCTAAATAGGGAGGATAAATGTACAGGATATGTGAACCAGAAAAGTTCACTCTCTAAAAGTGTATAAGAGTCAGCATCACATATCTGAACTTCTGTCCTTGGCATTAATGAAACAGCAGATTTTGTGACCCTTCTGAATTAATTTTCCATAAACATATATAACAATTTTAATTTGCTGAGTCAGTTGTAGCAGATTTAACCGTGTGAAAACTGAGAAATGCCAGCCAGGCACATTTTCACTGTATTTTAATAATGAACATGTGTCAGAGCTGAGGTCAATGTGTGCTGCATTATCACATCAGCAGCAGCAGAGAGATGTGTGTACATCAGCATATCACTTTACTTCTGTTACACACACACACACACACACACACACATTAACCTGCTCTTTGAACCATCCACACTAATCAATTCTCTATTATAGCACTAATGAGGTTATAATTCGTGAGATCAATTTAATAACATTCTCATCATTTTCTAAATCACATTTAAATTAACATTAACACTTATAGCATTTAGCTGACTCTTATCCAGACATCCAGACTTACATAAGTGTTTTGATGTCAACTGTCTGTTTATTGTTGTTAATACTAATACACTCTATGTCCAGGAATGGTTGGGCACTTGCTTATTCAGTGTTTCTTCTGAAATGAAGAATGAGACCCCTTAAAATTATTATTGCAGAGATGTTTTGTGCATACACAGTTTGTATAACGTTCATAGAAAAGTATTCAAATTAAAAAATGCACCCCTGGACTAAGGCCACCATGCCCAGTTCCAAATATGAACCAGAGGGCAATGAAGCCCAAGGAGCTTTGGACTGTGGTGCAGTGGAACTGTATTCTCAGGAGTGATGGAGATGTGTGGTTGATACGCTTGATTCATAACTAATCATCCAATCATCAGTACCTGACCTCAATGGTCTTATAGCTGAACTCATTCTAATCCGCACAGCAATGTTCTAACAGCTGGTAAAAAGCCCTCCTGATAGATTAAAGACTATTACTCCAGCAAATAAGGAACAAACTACTCAGAATTGCTCTTAGATTCATGTAAATAATGTTGCTGTCCAAAGAATATCATGTATCTCCAAAGTAGTACATTTATAGGAAAAGAAATATACCTTCTTCATTTTCAATGGAAGTCAATGTAAAGAGATTATATTCAAGTAATTTTGGAGCATTTCTATTGGTTCATCATAAATATCACACAATGTGGCAGCTGCTGTGTTAAAAATTTCTTTGTAGAGTGACAATAAATATCTACATTAAAATGGTACATGACATTTTTGTTGCCCTTTGTAGATATTAAACTCATAAGAACTTAATCAGGTGTTAAGCCCACAATGGACAAATGTGCAAATTACAAATAAGACAAACTGCTCTGTGAAAAAGTTCATTTTCCAACAAAATTAATGGCATAATGGCAGAGCAGTTTGTCTTATTTTCTAATTTCTTTCATTTTGCAGTGACTCCATCTAGTGGTAGCAGTTTCATAGCAAGAAATGATTTCATTTGCTTTATCATTGCCAATGATTACACTCTTTTTCCCAGTCTGTTTTCCCAGTCCCTGGATATGTAAGGAATCTGCTCTTTAAACATTCTGAGTTGTTTAGTTTTCTCATACGCCCAAATCAAATAGCTAAACGAATGTTACTGATTTTCTTTTGGGGAGAAATAAAGGCTGGTGTTTAGTTTGTTGAAAATACTGACATTAAAATAGTGATATTGGTCAAACAAAATGTGATTAGGTGTTTACTGCAAATTGTTGAGCTTTAGATGTCTGATGTGTCACCATGTGTGTGTTGTGTTTGTAGCTGTGGTTGGGAATGCCAGCGTGGTACGTCGCAGCATGTCGAGCGAATGTGAAAAGTGGAGCGATCATGTCAGCGCTATCAGACACTGAGATCCAGAGAGAGATTGGAATCAGTAACCCTCTGCACCGCCTCAAACTCAGACTCGCCATCCAAGAAATGGTCTCTTTAACTAGCCCCTCAGCCCCACCCACAACCAGAACTGTGAGTAAACATACACAAACCGAACACGCGTACACACACACACACACACACACACACACATATACTCTCTTTATAAACACTGTCATTATATACATTATATACAATTGGTTTATGCCTCATTGTGTTGTCAGAGTCATGCCCATGGAAGGAAATCCAAGTGTGACACCAGTGTGAAACCAATGTGCTTTTTTACCAATGAAAAATATATATTATTGCACCCTGAAGTAAGCTTAAATTTTTTTCAAGCTTATATTTTTGTTGCTGGATTCTCTGGTCAACATGACATTAATTTTCCTACCTGACAGAATCAAAATGCCTTCTGTGTGCTTATTTATTAATACGACAACTTTGGTCAGGCACGTATCCTTTATATATTTTATTTGTACTATGAAGAAATTTGAGCACATAGCTCCACTTTAAAACTACGTAAGAAAACTTCAGACACTGTAGATGTCTTGGCAGACTGTGTGCCAATTCGATTTCTCACAGTTACTTTTAAGACATTATTTAAACTAATAACATTCCCAACTGTTTTCTGTGAAGCTTTAACTCATGTGTTGTATGTGGATTACTAACCACTTTAACAGTGCATGTTGCAGATAGCCTTCATTTCAACCTTCTGGCTTTACAACGTTTAACATCTGTCTTTAAAAAAAAGTGTGTAACATAAGTAACATATTGTCAGTGTGCGTGTAATAGGAATGAGCATTATGATGATTTAATGTTTCAATCAGTGCAAACACTTCCATCACAGTACCCTTTTCTGATTATAACAAATGTAGTTACAAACATACTGTGTGATTGGCTAAATATCATTCTACTAATAGAAATATCTTACAATAAAGCAACTTCAATTTATTCACATGTAACCTAGCAACAATCAACCATTAAAATCAAATCAAAATTAAGAGATACAGCAATGTTTATAGTTGATAAAGTATATCTTTTCTAAGCAAGCCTCCTCACAGTATGAATATATGAATCGATGTAGTGTGATTGGCTAAAATGCTTTATGTCACATTATATACCCTGGTTGCCTTTTGTCAAAACATAGTTAAATAAGCCAAAAACCAACAAGAGGGAATTAATCCTCAAATAATCCTCTAAAAACAGACAGATATTAGTTAATGGATCTTCTCAACCTTTAGCATGCCTTCTTGTGTGTTATTTATATTAGTAACAAGTAGCAGATTGGATGGTAGCCCAATATAACATTACTCTCTGTAACACATTCTCTTGGATAAAAACATGTTCTCATAGCTTTCCAAAGACTAACTTCAGAAAATGGAAATCTCTTGCTATTTTGCCATATAGACATATAGAGTTCTATCTGGGTTCTGTTTGCGAGAACGTGTGGGGCTTAAAGCTCATTATCTGACCATGATGCTGTAACACTATTGGCTTACAGTGGTGCTGCTCTTCTTCTTTAACACTGCTTGCCCTTCCCACTGGATGACTGCTCTCTCTGGGCTCCACCCACATAGCCCTCAGGCAACGTGTGGGTGACCCATGAGGAGATGGAGACGCTCGCAGCCCCTTCTAAAACGGTCAGTTTCCCCTTGTACATAATTTCTTTTTCTGTCCATCCCTCTTACTTTTTTAATCACATTCCTCCTTTCCTCCCATTTGTCTGTTTCTGTATCGACTTACATTCAGCTGCTGAAATACACACATGCTTGTCCTTTCTGTTTTGTCCTTTTGCATTTTGATTTTTTAATTTTTTGAAGTTATTTAGCCCAAAAAAAAAAAAAAAAAAAAAAAAAAAAAAAATATATATATATATATATATATATATATTAGTCTTGAAACTAAGTTATTAATCACTTAAACCTGAAACACATTAATTTTGAGATTCTTCTATACCACTTGACAACATAGACGGACAAAACGATATATAGAAATGTAGACAATAAAATACTTTTTCTCTTCTTTCCACTATTGTGTCTTTGGGATTCTTTTATTGTGCTAGCTTTGTTGCTATGTTAGCATTGTCCAGACTTTGACAAGGCTTAAAACACAACTTGTTCCAGAGATATAATTAGCAGTAGAATTTAATACATCTTCAATCTACACAACTACAAATTTACATACAGTACTGTGCAGAAGTCTTAGGCACCTAAGATAATTATATATATTTAAACTAAAGCCTTTTCAGTAAGTGTGGTGCTTGTATAAAATTATATATAATCATAGTAAATGCAAAAAAATAATAATATAAAAAATAACAAATATATAATTTGTTTCTTTAAAGTGGTAGGTGTGAGTGAGTTTGAAGAGTGATGTTTTGTTCAGATTCTCCTTGATCGCATGAATTTGTTAAATCAACAGCACACATTATTTAAAATCATTATTTATTAACCAGTAAAACTAGGTATTGGATGATAACCTCAAATAATATGGACTCCACGAGAAGAGATTTGGATAAAGTTAAACCAACACATTCTCACACAGAATATCACACTCACTGGAATAATGTTATTTGGTTTCATTCTAATGATGGACATCATTTGTTGTTTGTTTGTTTGTTTTTAAGCTCAGATAAGTAGATTTTTAAATCTCATAACCTCATGTGCCTAAAATTTTACAGAGTAAAACACAGTACAGTAGGTCATTGCATAAGGAATTATTTTATTATTTATTTATTTATTTAGTATTGAGGATTTAAAAAGGAATGTGCTTTATTATAAATCTGTCACATCTACAAACCTGTTCCTAGAAAATGTGTTTTGGTTTTGTTTCTGTGAAATGGAATAATAACAAAATTCTGGTTTGTTAATTCCCTTGAACTTTTAATACAAAAGATTTTTTTATTTTTCACTGACAAGTTTATGTGTATTTTATAAATTGAAACAATTTATTTTTAATTAATGCATGCAACACACTGAAAAAAACTGTCATGGGGTAAAATAAGTGTGAAATAATTTGCCAAAGGATTAGTCTTTGCAAGCACAGATGAGTCATGACTTAAAAATGTGTTCCAAAATACAAATTGAATATTTCTCAGTGCAAGATTGGTAAGAATTTAAGTCTTTCACTATCTGAAGTACATTATATTATGAAAAGATTCAGGAAATCCAGAGAAATCTCAGTTTAAAATTTAGTCTATAAAGCCTTATAAATTCAACATATCTAGCCAAACGCATCCTGTGGGCAGTGTCTTGTGTCCACCAATGAAGGATCAGAGGACGGCCAACACAAACTGTGCAGTAACAGATGAGCTGCTGTCTCTGACTTTACATCTACAAGGTGGACCAATGATATAGGCGTGTCTATAGAGTGGACACAGTGTTGAAAAACTCCAGCAGCGCTGCTGTGTCTAATCCACTCTGCTGTATCTGATTCACCAGCACAAAACACATTAACGCTCCAACACCATGTCAGTGTCACTGCATCACTGAGAATGATCCGCCATACGTCAGCGCTGTCCAATTAAAAACATGTATCTCCCAAAATAGTAACTTTACACGAGAAGGAAAAAACTGGCATTGCAAATGAAAAATATCTTTCAATGGAAGTCAATGTAAAACTATTTTATTCCAAGTTATTTAGGAGCAAGGGGTGGCGCAGCAGGTAGTGTCGCAGTCACACAGCTCCAGGCACCTTGAGGTTGTGGGTTAAAGTCTGGCTTCAGGTGACTGTGAGGAGTTTTACAGCTGTATTGCAGCTTCATCAACAGAGAGGGTGTGTGTTTGACTGGCATGCCTGCAGTCCAGATCTGTCTTTTCTGGTTCACAGGAGGGAAATCAGGCAATATTGACCATAGACTGTTGAGCTGTTGAAGACATGTATCAAGCAAGGATGGGCTTGCAAAACTTGCAAAACTACAACAGTTTACAACAGTTATAACAGTTAGAGCAATTATCCTCAGTTCCCAAATACTAAAAAGTTTAAGTAAAAACCAAAGTGATCTAACACATCTTTTTTCAGTGTGTTGTAGATATCAAATTGTAATGTCTATGTTTACAAAACGGGGCGGCACGGTGGCGCAGCAGGTAGTGTCACAGTCACACAGCTCCAGGGACCTGGAGGTTGTGGATTCATTTCCAGCTCTGGGTGACTGTCTGTGAGGAGTTGGTCTGTTCTCCCTGTGTCCGCGTGGGTCTCCTCCGGGTGCTCCGGTTTCCTCCCACAGTCCAAAAACACACGTTGGTAGGTGGATTGGCGAATCAAAAGTGTCCGTAGGTGTGTGTGTGTGTGTGTTGCCCTGTGAAGGACTGGCACCCCCTCCAGGGTGTAGTCCCGCCTTGCGCCCAGTGATTCCAGGTAGGCTCTGGACCCACCACGACCCTGAACTGGATAAATGGTTACAGATAATGAATGAATTAATGAATGAATGAATGTTTACAAAACACAGTTTGGTCAGGGAAATATTGGAAATCGTTTCTTTGTGCTTTTGTCATTTATATTAAGCTTTGAAAGAATAAACAGGTTCTTGTTTTTGTTGGATTTATAAAAAATAAATCACAAATTTTCTGAAAATGGAGTTTGAAATTCATTTTAACGTGAATTAAATTATGTATTTTAATCAGTGTGTAAAATAAGATATTGTGTGCTGCTTTATACTCTAACGCTGCCATTTTTTGTCCACTTTAATGCTGACAGAAATCTGATTCAGAAGAGGGAAGCTGGTCTCAGGTAAGAAAAAAGTGCAAGTGTTGATATTGTTTTCTCAGAACCACAGTATTACATTTAAAACTGAAGAGCAGTAGATAGTCAGATGTACGTGTACATTATCGCGGTAGATAAAAGCATCTGTTTTTTATAGCGTATACTGTAAGACTTATTTCAGTCAGCTGGAGGTTTCAAGGGAGCTGGAGGTTTTTATTTCACAAAATAAAAAACAGAAGTAGAGATAAATGGTTTAGTTGTGAAAGTGCCCATATGAATATGTTTGTGATAGACCCTGGCATATGGAGATATGAATCATGAATGGATTGGTAACGAGTGGCTGCCCAGTCTAGGACTACCTCAGTATCGCAGCTACTTTATGGAGTGTCTGGTGGATGCTCGAATGCTGGATCACCTGACCAAGAAGGACCTCAGAGTGCACCTGAAAATGGTGGACAGCTTTCACAGGTAGCATTCAAAACACCAGAAACGTAGAATTATATACTTGTGTATGTGTGTGTAAAAAAAAAAATATTTATATATATATATATATATATATAAAAAAGCTGTTTTATATTAGAAGTTAAGAAGAAATCAAAAGATCTCAGTGTCATTTTATTAAAAGTCCTGAAGTTTTTTTTTTTGTCTTTGAATACAGCTACATTAAGCTGCACCCATTTTGGGCGCAATCATAAAAATGATTGAAACTAATTGGGACACTTGTGAATACTCATGAGCCTGTGGTCACTTATTTTAAGCGTTAGAGGGTATAAAGCCCCAGCAAAATGGGCTTTGTAGCACTGGAACTTGGAGTGCAGAATTAATCATCCAACATCAGAACATGACCTCACTAATGCTTTAGTGGCTAAATGTCATCAATTCCCCACATTAATGTTCCAAAATTGCTCTGAAGCTTTAGAGGAATGATAGATGTGCTCAGTCTTTTGGGGATTATAGTGTCGTCCACTGAAGTATATATGTGTGAAGCTGTGGGTTAACTGATGGTTGTGTGTTTTTTAACAGAACGAGTCTACAGTATGGGATTATGTGTCTGAAGAAGCTAAACTACGATCGCAAAGAGCTGGAGAGACGACGAGAGAGCAGCCAGCATGAGATGAGAGGTGTGTGTGTGTGTGTGTGTGTGTGTGTGTGTGTGTGTGTGTGTGTGAATATGTAGGTTTATGCTTTTATCAGTGGTCCTCAAAATGACATAATGACATGAGGTGGTGTTCAAATAAGGTCAGTTTTCTAAAAGAGCAGGATGATTACCTCTTGGTACAGAATTTAACTTTAGGGTTAGGTTTAGATGTCTTTACTAATTCCCTACAACAATTCAGAAGTCTAGGAACTTTCATAACTTTTTATGTCATTAGAATAACTCATTGTTTTATGAAACATAATTTGTGTTATCTGTCTTTATCTGGTATCTATTTGAAACATTTAGCTACAAACCTTGCTAACAGATTAACTCATCAAATGTCTTGCATCCTTACTATGTAATGTATTTGGGTTCAAGTAGCTGTATTACTGTAGTAGTCAATTCCACCAGAAAAACAGTGTAATAAAGTGTTGTGTAGGAATGCACTGAAATATCAAAAATGGGTTATTGCAGTGTTTCATTCATTTGTACCACTTTTTCAACAGTGGATAAATTAAAAAATCTACATGTATTTTAGATTACTAAACAGCTATTTAAAAATATTTATTGAACACAACTATTTAACATCCCAGCAGACAAACCAGCAAAGCACAATATGATTAAAATGAGCAAAAAAGAACCCGCCACGCACCCAATTAAAGTTAATGTAAAATATGTGAATATGACGTAATATATTAATAAAACAAAAAAATATGATCGTACTAAAGCTGTGTACCTTACTGTAACACTTGTAAACAGGACAGATTTGTTCTGTTCTTTACTCTTTCTCGCGTTACATTTGCGTCAAATGCTTGAAACTGAATAAAACCTGGGAAACTTCAACTTGTTCTGGTGTGACTCGCTGTCGAAAAATAGCAAGTTAAAGTGGGTATTACCCTGAAACAGCTGCAGCTAGCCATGAAGCTAAAGAGTAAGGGGGGGGGGGGGGGGGGCACGAATACTGACGTGCAGACTGACCAATTAAATGTTTACAGAGAAGGTTATCGACCAATAACGGTAGCTCTACAGTCAGACCGTCCAATCAGAAGATTTTAGGCTACTTCACCACGCCCCCTTCTCACTCAAGCGAACCAAACGGAGTAGGGGAGGGCGGGACTAGTTTGTGAACGAACCGCTTCTCGAAGTTCTATGTAAGCTCTAGAAAAACAATATCCCGGACGTTTGTGAAATTCCGGCCGGACATTTTTTTAAGTCTAAAAAAGAGGACATGTCCGGGTAAAAGAGGACGTCTGGTCACCCTATTATTATTCTGTATAAATTATTCTGTATTTTCAATCATTTCCAACCTAATAATTGTGGTTCCCGGTGCAACCCTAGGGGTTTTTATACGTGTCTATAAAATGCAACACAGATTGTTTGAATGAAGCGCTATAGAGTGGGCCGCCATATTTAAAACAGAACTGATACATTCTCGGTTTGTATGTGTGTGTGTCTATGTGTGTGTGTGTGTGTGTGTGTGCTTGCTTGCATGTGTGTTTCTGTGTATAGATGTGCTGGTGTGGAGCAATGAACGTGTGATTCGTTGGGTTCAGAGCATTGGCCTCCGTGATTATGCCAACATCCTGTTGGAGAGTGGAGTTCATGGAGCACTCATTGCCCTCGATGACAACTTTGACTATAGCAGCTTGGCGTTATTATTGCAGATTCCTAACCAAAATACTCAGGTAAACAGACACACATAGACACAGAAGCCTGGCAAATTTCCACAGAATCAAGGATGCAGTTTCAAGAATTCATTTTCAAGGCCACATTTCCTAGGATGTCTTCTTAAGGACATTTTTTCAAGGATGTTTATTGTATATGCAACTTCACAAACAAACCTTAAACCATGTATTCATTGTTTGTTGTTTCTGGATCTTCTGATTTAAATCCCTAAACACTCCTAGGTGTATTACTTATGTGTATATTACTCTTTCTATAAACTCAGGTCTAACTCATAAACACAAATGCAGATAAACATATAAAATACTAAATCCCTATTTTTTTAGACAATCAGTAGGTATTAAGGATAAGCAATAGGTAAATTTTCATGTCTGCTTTAAATACCCAGACCCTTTCCCCCTGTAGGCCCGTCAGATCCTGGAGAGAGAGTATAACAACCTGCTTGCCCTGGGAACGGAGAGACGTCTTGATGAGGTTTGTGTTTTTGTCCTCACAGAAATGATCCAGCATGTGGTATAAATAATTTTCTAAGCCATAGAAGCTGTTATTGCAAAAAAACTGGGAGAAAAATCTGCTAATACCCATCTTTCAGAAAAATGCTTTGGCAATAAAGAGTACCCAGTTAACTCTGATAACCATCCAGATGATTTGTGTTGTTGTGAGTGAAGGGCTACACCTCTCCTCCTTTAAACGTGTATATCTCCAGCCAGTATACAAAGAAACAGAACAGCATGTTAGTTTTGTTGAAAATACCTCAAAAATACTTTATCAATATAAATAAATATTTATTGGTAGATTTATGATTTGGTCAGAATAGTTAATCAATATTAAATCAGTTCTGGGTACTGAGATATATAGTGTGTATGTTTGTTTGTGTGTGTGTGTGTGTGTGTGTGCAATGATAATCAGGAATTTCGAGGACCTTCATGGAGAAGGCAGTTTCCTCCTCGGGACATTCATGGGATCAGTATGATGCCTGGATCTGCAGAGACTCTGCCAGCAGGATTTCGCCTTACAGCCACATCAGCACACTCTCGAAGATTGCCACCAGATGGTAATACACACATACACACACACACACACACCTGTCAGTTAAAGGCTTTACTGGACACACCTGCAAATCTACAGTGGGCCCAAAAACATTTACATCTTACATTTCAATTCATATAAAGAAAAACTATGTAATAATTTTACCTTGAAATTACAGCTACAGGAGCATTGTGATGCTCCACTGACCTGTAAAAGGAAAATAGGTCAATAGGTCATTACTACTCCAGGCTCAGCACTGCAGAAACTGAACTGTGTAACTTTTGGAGGAGGGTAGCAATGAGAGGTGAAGTGCAGAAGCTCTAATTTTTTAAGTTCTCTTATGTCTCCCACCTCATGTATATATTTTACTCAAGTTAAACTCCTATTTGCACTCTGACATAAATGTGGGTGTAATTGAAGGTACTTAGATGAGGGGGCAGTATAATCATAGTCTCCCTTTCTGATTCTGAAGGGCAGGAAAAATCAGAAAGGCTTGTTTAATCATATGGTTTATGACTTGAAAACTGAATTATGTTATTTGAGTTTGTAGGTTGCAAGGCACTTTAGATCCCCAAATTAATTTGAAATTACACACAAAAAGTGGGTTTTCATACAATTTCCCCTTTTCTGTAACTTTTGCACTGTTTAATTTGGACCCAAACATCTGAACCAGAAGTTAGCCTCAGAGTTTTCCTAACTTTTTTGTTATTGTTATGGTGGGAGCTTACTGGTTTTGTCCTACACAGAATGCTGGAGACAACTGACATATTTGTACATATTGATTTTTTTAGAGATGTTCTTTTGCCATTTAAAATACATTCTTGGGCATAACAGTAATACATACAGAGAAGTTTATTATTAAAAATATTTTAATGGTTTAAATGAAGAAATTAAGCATACTTTAAAATAAATACCACTCATCTATAAGTTTAGAGGTATAATAAAATGAATACCATATGATGTGATATATTTTTAATTATGGCACCAGTTTTAATTGGGTCCACTGTCAAGCGCAGTATGCACTGAGGGCTGACTGTGTTTCTGTTGTTTTCTCTGGACTGCTGCTGGGTAGTTCTGTATGAAGTGACGGATGACAGTCCAGACGACATGTTTCTGGACTGGTTTCAAGGTCAGAAATAACACATCCCTCAGAACAGTTTGGTGTTTCTGAAACCCCCAAAACCACAGCCTCCCCCCAAACCTTATTTCATTGTTCTCAGTCCAACTGTAAAATCAAGCACTTGGACAAATATTGGTGTTTCAGCAAATAGTAAAATCCAACTCGTAAGCTACATGTAATAATATGCCAGTAATTTAAGTAAGTTCAGGACATATGAACCTTATGTATGATTTAATTAGGTTTTAAAATGTTTATTGGGTAATGTGTCATTTTAATATAAAATTCAAAGTGTCTCCCTTTTGTTATTTTAACGTAACTGTTGTGTAGTATTAAAAATGACAATTTTCACTTTATTCAACCAAAGTTGATAATACTTCCTAAAGTTGAGTAATTTCTAAAGGTCAAGTAAGAAAATTGTATTCAGCACTGCATTCTTTACATGTTCCATTAAAGAAAAAGCACGGCAAAAGCATGTGCACTGATTGTTCTGTTCCTCGGCATAATATTGTATCCAAAAAATGTCTGCGTTTTGGTTTAGATGATTTAAAGGTGATTTAGATTATTTTGATGTTAGTGATCGTGAATGTAGTGTATCAGTACTTACTTTTTAAGGTATGTTTTAAATAAAATATCAGTTGATATTATTTATGCTGTGCAATAGTTGCCATACAATGACAAAAGAGGTGAAGTGTTATGTATTTTTGCCAATACTTTGTCTCAGTTGTTGAATATAACTGTTAAATTAAGTTAATTACTGTATTATACTTTCAGATATTAAGTGGATATTAAGATGTGGTAAAAAGAGACAGCTTTAAGATTAAATGAAGATAGTTTTGCTTATAACATGAACATTTGTTAAACTAGTTTTTGTTAATTGGAAAGAAAATATTTTATACAAATGCAGACACCAGTAAGCTTGATTTTTTTTATTTTGAGTGAGTTGATAGGGGGAAAAAACCTTAAAGACTGTTCTCTCAGCTAAAACCAGATGTCTCCAAAACTGCTTTTCTAAAGAAAACTAACTACAGTTTAGTTCAATCAGAGCTTATAAGCTATGTATTAGTGAGTAATCTTTTTCACCACTTTCACTTTACATTTTGTTATTTAGTTACTAGCCATACTTTATACTCAGAGCTTTATTTAGTGCCTACCTTTGTACTCCTACTCAGTTTGTTTTGTTATATTGTATATATACTGGAGACATTATTTTACTCTAATAACAATATTTTTAGGTAAGCTGTTGGAACTAAACTGTGAAAACGTTTTAAATGAGAATTTCTCAGCCAGAAAGCCTACACACTTGTCTTGGCTTATCTGGGTAACTGATAACCTTAATTTATTAACACCCCCCACCCCTGCTTTCTTGAAAGATATTTTGGAGATATATAACTGATCTAAATGTGTTTTGTTATGTATGTGGTGTGACATAAATGCCCCCCTCCCACTGAATTAAAAGAGAATTCTGGTTAAAATCTGCTATTATTCAGTTTGTATTTAAAGGAATATTTTGTATAAAAAATAGCGAGGCAGAATAGTAGCTAAACGCCTTCCACTTAAGCATTTTAACAAAGCTATTTCTTTAACATTCAAATAGCAGGAAACATTATAGGGCATATACACTGCATATAACAAAGTTTGGGGACCTCTTGACTTCTGTTGGAAGCATGGGATAGAGGGGAATAAAGCCTCACAGTAATGGGCTGTGAAGCACTGGAACTGCATTCTCTGTAGTGACAGAGAACTCAACTTCGGAGTGCAGAACTAATCATCTCACATGAGTACCTGACCTCCTCAGCAATTTTGAAATATCTTATCTGAAGCCTTCCTAGAAAAGCAGACTCCATATTTATGCCCTTTATTCCAAAAGAGGGCTTTGAGTGTCTCCAAACTCATCCGTGTAGTTAATTTGAATTGACATGTATTGCTTTCTTCTAAATCTGCTTAATCTTTAATACAGTTAGTTAATAAAAACTGGCAAAGAAAACTGATCATGTCAAAATATTTTGAGAACCTGTGTACCCAAACTTGTGACAGTCAGTGTAAATGAGTCATGATTTGACCAGTGTTCCCCTTTAATGTCTGACCAAAGTGTCACTGGACTCTCCCCTGTTTGGACAGTAGTGTCCAGCAGAAGGTTTCTGGATTCTTGGTGAAGAATCGCATCTCTCTGCTTTCTCTCTGGTTCTGTGACTCTCATTAACCATGTCCTTGTGGAAGTGTGAGGACTCTTAACCTGTGTATGTGTGTGTGAAATTGTAATGAGATTAAGAGAAAATAATGGTGATTTATGATGATAAATATTGTTTTTATTTATGTATTGAAAAATTATTTAGAATCTATTAATAAACACAAATGTTTAGTCATTTAATGAGCATAGGACAAAATCAGAATGTTGAGCTGATTTTGGATGTTTTATTTTGTATTTTAAGCATGTGTTATTTAACACACACCACACAGCAAATACACACATATATATATATATATATATATATATATATTAGGGCTGGACAATAATTCAGTGTATATATCACAATATAAACTGTTTCAATAACAATGATATGATTTTAAAACACACTTTAAATATTTCAGTATTTAATTTAAGCTCATTACAGGACGCTGTCGTCAGTTCAGCACAAATTTATAATTTAGCTTAAAAATATTACTGTTGACAAAGCCAGTAGGTGTATGTTTGATGGTGATGTCATGTTTATTATTTGTTTATGGAAGTTTTTCAGTTGATTCTATACTGTTTACATTGATATCGGAATTATATTGTATCAACCAAAATTAAGAACTATATTGTTATATACATTTTGGCCATGTCGTTCAGCCCTAATTTATATATATATATATATATTTCTGTGATGGTGGTGTGTTATTGTGTGCTGTGCTGATAAAAGTGGATCAAACACAGCAGAGCTTCTGAAGTTGTTTTAACACGTCAGTGTCCCTGCAGTCAAAAATACCAACCAAACACATCCAGCCTAAAGGACCTGCTAGGAGAAGTTTACATATATGAGAAACTATTGCCATCCCTGATCAAATGGCACAAGGAGGGGTTCTAAGTGTGTGTGTGTGTGTGTGTCAGCAGTTGGGCCGTCAGCAGTGCAGCGGTTGGACAGTTCCACTGTGAGGACCTACTCCTGCTGAGAGAGGAATGATACACACTCTACATTGTGAGCATTCAATCTTTTCTCTCTCTCACACACACACACACTCACACACACACACAAATCTGTACATTTAATAATTGGTGTGTTATGTGTAAAAGAAGCAAACATCAGACACCACCCGTTTCATGTTGGGAAACTGTGAATTTATTTATTTTGTTTAAATCCTATAACTAGCTGTTTTTTTATTGCAGACGTATTTTCTAGAAGAGTCTTACCGTAATTTTGAGGGAAAGGTCCATGGGCCTGAGGAGAATTCTGCTGAGTCACACTGCCAAGAGAACAAACGTAACTCCAAAGGGGAGAGGGGGGAAGAAAGTGCAGGGTTTCTGCCAATGACCCCCCTCAGCCCCTACGTCTGCGTACACAATGCCAAGGCCACAAAAGCAGCACCTCGTCCAGGTGCTAACCCTCTCCTGCCCTTTCTATCTTTTACACAACCCTCGCTCTTCTACAGGTGCAGGTTTAGCTGTAAATGAGTATAAATACATCATTTTTATATATCTATAAACATGTCTGTATAAAAAGTATGAGAAAAGAATAATAATTATAATAATGAGAACATATTCAGACTTTGTGCAGAATTTGTCCCTTAATGTCATGGCTCTGTTTCTCACCTCTGGTTAAGACAAGCTACAAGGGTTTAGTATTTTCTACCTTCTCTAGCATAACAGATTTGACTAATATTAGTATAATTAATATAATTGATCTCATGTTAGAGGAGGGAAAACACAAAACCTGTGCAAAGCAAAGGCAACCCAGGACTGAGGTGGAGAACCACTGCTTTATACAGTGCTACTCTTCAAACTGAGAGAGGAATACATGCTGTTTTTTGTTTTCATTTTTTATTTTCCTACCATTGGATAATAGTGTCGATGTCCCTCATGCTCTGCTGGTTCCGGGAGAATATTCATCAGGATTATGGATACACACCATAGTGTATCCACTATATTCCTTCCAAAATAAGACTAGCTGTGACTGAAATGAATACATATGCCCATGTTTGAATTGAACTATTTAACTGTGGGGAAAGCTACTGTGTGAACTAGCAAATTAAATTAGACATTTTCTAATCATCCTACTGTATCAGAATTTACCTGCTACATGAACATTTATAAAGGAATATTTATTGCTGGAGAGGATCAGTTTTTTTTATCACTACCGGTGTGGGCGCAACTTCTAAAATTCAGGAAATGCGCAGCAGAAAACAAGTATACTATTTCACTAAGGCCTTGGCTTTTAACTGTACAGAGACCATTCAGAACAATGCTATCCAAAGCAGGCACTGCTCCCTAACATAACTGTGTTCTGCAGTTAGTGTTCTCCTTCAAGCGTGTTGAGCAGCTGTCCGAACAGTGTCGTGGCTTAATGCCTCTGTCTATTGCTTATTAATGAGAGGCTTAAAGAGCACTTGGTAATAGATTCAGCTGATGTGATACTCTACAGTATTTGTTTTTTTTTACCATTTTGTTTTGACCCCACATTTTGATAATATTGCAAAGTAATTTTAAAGCCCTCAGAATCAACCTAGTTTTAGTTTTCCCTGTTCTCTTGTGGAGAGGACCGGGGTTTCTGTAAACGTTGCCTTATGAAGATAGCAGTTATAAAATTTCAAACAGTGATTCATTCCAGTCACAGCCAGCATGGCAGAAAATGTTAGAATATCTTTGATGTCCTTATGACATCATAAACACAACTCTTACTGATGCTGCATTCTGAATACTTTGGGTGCAGGCCTTGTCTCTGGAAAGGGTTAAATACTCAAATCTGATGCTGCTAGAAACTGGGTGTTTTTTTTTCTAAACCTGGTGAACTGTATCACTCACCCATATCAGTACTATAAGAAATGTACAGGTTCCAGATGGGTTCTAATGGCTCTTCATTTGGCACTATATAGTGGGCTTGTCTCAATACTCAATGGGCTTTGTCTCAATACCTGGAGGGCCATATCATAACTGCTTGCTCCCTACTCCCTAGAAAGCTGAAAAATTTTATCAAAACATTAGCCCTCTCCCAGTTCTTGCTTTAAGTCCCTCTTTTAAATGTCCACTTTTGTGACATCATTAAGGATGAACAAAAGTGCCTAAAGAGTCAGAAGCATTAGAATAAAAAAAAAAAAAAAGACTTTGGACAAATTCGACCCATGCTACCTTTAATACTATCATTTTTTAAGGAAAAATAATTGTTTTATTTTAAATTATATGTGTACAATAATTTTTTTATTTTATTTTTTCTAACCAAGTGGGACATTAATAATAGTAGAGTACCGAATGAGACTGTTGCTTGCTGTTTGCATTCAAAGCATAGCGTGACAATAATCAAAAGACTATGACCCCTCCTTAACCTGTCTTTCAATATAAATATTGTTACTTTATTAAAATAATGTGTGCAAACTGAAATTAAACATAAAAAAGCCTTTGGGGCTCTGGGGAGAAATATTGTTGAAAAACCCTGATGTGCACAGCTTAAGTATAGAGACAAAGCCAGTGATTTATGCCGATTGGTTTGTGCCAAATGGAGTCATTCTGGACTCACTTCATTACTCTACAAACACCCTGCAAGTGTTTAATCCAAAAAGAATGAATAAATAAACACATACATCTCTGCTAATCAGCCCATACCCTGGCCTTGTCCCAGTAAGAGCCACAACCCCGTTTCAACACCAGAGAAGAAATAACTACAAGACAGGCTTAGCTCCTAGTAAACGTAGAGTATATTTCAATTTCTTGAAGTCCAGACTAAACTTTTAAAAAAAGACTAAACCTGTTGCTTGCTGTGACTTATTTTGGTGTAAAACTGTACTGAACTTTTTTCTGTAGAAGTTGCAGCAGTAACCTCTTGTACAGACCTCCTCTTCCTGTCTTTGAGTTATTTCTGCCACAGAGCGGATCTTTGCAGAGTTTATACATTCTTGTTTTGCACGTGCGGAGAATCATTTTATTTTGTGTCCGTTTATTTTATTTTTTTTTATTACTGACTGTATTTTTGGTCAAAACTATGTGGTGATCAAAGAAATTTTCATTGTCAATAAAATGTTATGTCAAACATTTTGCTTTCAAAATATCAGCTCATTTCAGAAACGCATCTCTGGAACACTAGAGTACATACACTCCACTACACCACATACATACACATTCCCACAAAACTCAGCATTAAACATCCAGTGTTCAACTGAATACAAAAACAGCAGAAGTACAATATTACTATAAATTATAGCTGAGGTTAGCATTTGATTCAGTGAGTTTTTATTCATTTTTTGTTTAGGATGCAGCATTTACATTCTGTCACACTATACTGCATCATTTAAGGTGGACCTAATAATAATAATCATCATCATCATTATTTAAGGTGGACCTGCAAATTCAATGTTCTAACCAGGCTCCATACAGTAAGTAAGTTCTTGGTCTCTTGGTTCTCATTGTGAGATTATATTTGTCTCTAGGAGACTACAGTCGATAATGTTGGTTTGCATTTAGGAAAGATATTTACTTAAACTGATGTGAAAACATTAGTCGATTTTTACATTGTGTCCAAAAAAACTGCATCTATAATCGACCATTTTGAATGAGAACTTCAGACCGTAAGAAATGCTATGCTGACACATGAAGAAATCACACCGCTGTACTGTTACTCATTAGCTGTATATAATAATACTGTATATTGATAACATTAGCAAAACACAGAAAAAGCAAATGTTTCTGCTTATCACTGACTAAATTCAGTCTGGACATATCTGATGATTGCTGGTGATTTCTGGTAAAGATTGTGCTTGATTTAGACAGTGGTGTCTAAGTCTAGAAATTAAAAATCCTTCCCAGAATGTTTATTCAGTACAACTGAGTTTTAGGGCCACAGCAATGAAAAAAAATAATAATAAGATTCTGAGAATAAAGTCAGAATTATATGGAAGCCTGCTTCCACCACATAAAATAATTTTTAAAAAGGCACCAATTTTTTTTTTCGTTAATATGCAAGTTCATTCATTCATTATCTGTAAGCGCTTATCCAGTTCAGGGTCACGGTGGGTCCAGAGCCTACCTGGAATCATTGGGCGCAAGGCAGGAATACACCCTGGAGGGGGCGGCCAGTCCTTCACAGGGCAACACGCACACTCACATAAGGACACTTTTTGAGTCACCATGTGTTTTTGGACTGCGGGGGAAACCCACGCAAACACAGGGAGAACACACCAACTCCTCACAGACAGTCACCCAGAACCTCGAACCTACAACCTTCAGGTCCCTGGAGCTGTGACACTACCTGCTGCGCCACCGTGCCACCCTAATATGCAAATTGCTATCTCAATATATGAGATACTAAAGTGTTTATACTAAATATAAAGAGACAGTATCTCATTATTTTAGATAAGTCAATATATTGATAGTATACATTTTCAATATATTAACTTAGTATCTCAAACTAATAAGACAGTACCTTGCAATATCAAAACATATTGAGATAGCAAATTGCATATATATAATGAAATGCCTTTTATGTATTATTTTATGTGGCGGAAACAGGCTTCCATAGAATTCCGAGAAGAATCTGTGAATAATTCGCTGCACATATAATGGGGCAGAAACAACCACAGTGTAATTGTGGAAAGCAGTGTGTCATACTATGTTATAGATTCCAGGAATAAACACTCAGTTCTCTTCCACATCAGCACCAGACTGTGATTAGTTTTTAAACCCTGAATCAGTGCACAAACCCGCTTATTCAGAAGAGGCATGTAGTTTCACAGGAAACAATTAATGATAATGAAAATGCTAGATCTAGAGCGAGTGAAACTCCGGCGTGCCCACGAGGCTCCATCTCGTTACGGCTCAGACTCATAATAAACTAAAGCCTTACGTATCGCAGTCAGGGGCTGCACTGACGGGGTTTAGTCGTCATGTCGTGTGAATGCGTTTAGTAAATAATTCTGTTCACTTCACTGACTGCTTCTTTCACAACTCACTCGTGGCGCACAGACCGTAAGTCTGTCTGTCTACATATTACAGAAAATAATAACCCAAACACTGTTTCTATAAATATTCCAACTATATTCTCTGAATTATAGGGACCTTTTTTACTCAATTATTCTGTGATTTTTCTCTGAATTATTCTGAGATTATTCTCAGAATTCTGAATTTATTCTCAGAATCTTTCTTTTTTTCTTCTTTTTTCAATGCCGTGGCCCTAAAACTCTCGTACTCCAGTGCCCTGTCCTGAGCAGTTGGAATGTAATACTGGATTGGATTTTTACTTTTAATTTGGTCCCTGGATTTAGAACGCATTTTTTTGGTTTTGGAGAGTGACATTGCCTCCAGTTTTTGAATTTTATATTTTTTACTTTACTGTCCAGTTCCTCTCAGATTCTCTTTCACAGCTTTCTCCAGGTCCTTGAAAACAGCAGCATCTTCAATAGTGGGAGTGATCTGTAAACAATAGATAAAATATTAATAACTCAATAAATCACACATGGTGAAAACTAAAACTGCAAAGACAAAATATAAATTTAAGGATTTTGTTTGTTTGTGACATCAAAAATATGCCATATAATCAGGATGTCACTCTACGACAGTTTAAACCCAATTAACTTGCTTTGATGTGATATGAAAATCAGAACATATTTACATGTATCAGTTTTGGAACAGTAAAAACAGCTTGTTTTCCCCTATATGGGATAAAGAATGCTGGAAAAATGATGTCCTTGCTGAGTGTTCTTTCATAGAAAAGTTAAATATATCCATTGATTCCTCTTCACAGCCTTTTTTACTGATACCTAGTAAGATGAATCTACCACCAATTATGCGCTAAACTTATTTTAAACATTCATAATATTTACATGCAAAGATGCACTGAATGCACTGAATTGATTCTGATTTAGATGAAAACTGAGGTGTTTATATGTACATTCTACTCAGCAATGTGATTCAAACCTTTGGAGGAAACCGGAGCACCCAGAGGAAACCCACACGGACACAGGGAGAACACGCCAAACTCCTTACAGACAGTCACCCGGAGCGGGAATTGAACCCACAACCTCAAGGTCCCTGGAGCTGTGTGACTGCGCCACCGTGCCACCCTTTGTTTATACACATGCTACAAGTAATTCAATCCAAAATGGTGCACATGCATAGAGTAGCACTTAGTGCACACTTTACCATGACAACCAGCCTCTGCACTTGTCCAGGTGGAGTAAGAGGAGCAGTAGTGTGTTTTAAGTGGCTGAATTTGGTTCATTAATTGCTTTAAATTATTTTGGACTGAGCAAAATATGCTTTACATGCCCCTATTAAAGGGTTAAATCCTATATTTATTTTTATGGGATTACACATCTCATTCAGTCAGATGGAAACTATTCACAATGGCCTCAATCAAACTACTCTGTTCCGAAGGTTTATACAAGGACATATACTATACTGACTGAGCTAGGTGTTGGAGCTTTAACAGATTACCAGGCTGAACGTTTGCTCAACAAAGCATAAACTTTAAGTGTCTACACAGCAATTTAACTAATAATATATAGACAATTAACCAAATAATCATCAATAAATAATTTCTGTAATTTTCTGTAAGAAATTCTACCTTGTAAGGTTTGCCATTGACAAGTTTGGCAAGAGAAGAGCGAGGGATTTTTCCTGAGCGTGTTTTGGGTAGAGCTTGGACAAACAGAACTTTCCGGAAAGCAGCCACAGGTCCAACGTTATCTCTCACCAATTGGACCACCTCCTTTACCACTGCATCTTTATTCATCTGAGATACTGATACACAAACACACACACACACAGTCAAGAAAAATAACACATACAATTAAAATCCAATAACCTGAATATTCAGTCAATATACACTGAAGGATCACTGGATTAGGAACACCTTCCTTGTATCTACACGCATTGTCTATTCTTTCCACTGACCACACAGGAGCATTTTGTAGTTCTACTGTTTCTGACTGTAGGCCACCTGTTTCTCTGCATACTTTCTTATCCCCATTTCACCCTGCTCTTCAGGACCCCCAAAGAACCACCACAAAGCAGGTATGATTTGGGCATTGGATCATTCTCAGCGCTGCTCAGACGCGGTGGTGATGTGTTAGTGCATGTTGTGCTGATACGAGTGGATCAGACAGCAGTGCTGCTGGAATTTTTAAAGCCATCATTGTCTCTGCTGGACAGAATATATCCAGCCCATAGCGTCCTGTTCAGCGCAGAAAATGATCAAAGTGTTTGCAGACACCCCTTATCAGCGAGTTCACCTTTTTTAATGTTTCCATTGATTGCATAATTTCTACAGACAACAATTAACCAATAGCGTGGGGCACTCTGCACAGGTCAGCTCCACTACTAAAGCCAATCATGGTCTAGAGGGGTATAAATCCCCCCCAGCTGCAGAGCAAGGGAACTGCTGAGTGATTGAGCTCTATTGAACACCTTCTGAATGATTTCAGATCCAGAGCTAATTTTAAAACACCTGGCCCTAACTGCAATAAGGTTTATGTAGCTTAATTAGATCCTCACTGTTTTGTTCCAACATCTAATGTAAAGTCCTCCCAAAAGAGTAGAGACTGCAGAAACTAGGAACACTTCACCCTTCATTTCAGAGGAAATACTGAATGAGTACATCTCCACAACCTTTTGACCCATTCTTTTTCTCCATCTCTCTCTTACTCACCATTGCGGAGAACACAGAGGGCAAGTGGGACATGTCCTTTAAGTGAATCCTCCAACCCCACCACAGCACAGTCCACCACAGCAGAATGCAGCAACACACACTACACACAAACACACACATTTAATACCATAATTTATAATAGACCATTCTGTCTCTGTTTAAATCTTCTTTGTATCTCTCTAATTGTATATATGCGTCATTCTACCCTTTTACCCAGATTAGATTTATTAGGTATTATGTCTGAGATACAGTGTGCCAAAGGATCATAACAATATTATTAACAATGAAAAAACTAAAAATTATTATTAAAAAATAAGAAAATTATTAACACTACCGCTCTCCGTTTCCCTCACCTCTTCTAGAGCCCCAGATGATAGTCTGTGGCCAGCTACGTTGATGACATCATCAGAGCGTGACATGATATAAACAAATCCCTCTTCATCAACATAACCGGAATCCATGGTGTCATAATAACCCTGAAAAAGACAGTGAGAAAACAGAGAAACAGACAGATTATTACACATATAGAAATAGAGATAGAAAGGGTGAGTAGGAAGGCAGAGAGAAAGCAGAGGAGAGAAACAGAAAAGCGTTCATGGTCAAGTAGATTCTCTTCAGCCATACTCAATGTGTACAGTACACAGTGTGTGTGTGTCGTGGGGTGGCAACGTCCTGAATACTAATAATTTCTGAAGAAATGTCAGACACGCTGTTGTGAAATAACAGAGCCTTTTAGCTTCTTTGTGATTCCAGTTATTCCAAAGTCCAGTGCTAGGTGGCATAAAGCATTTTTCAAACAATTAATATTTAATCTAACCAGTTAAATCTCCAAACACACACACACACACACACCACATCATTTTCTCCACACACTCTGTTAGTTCCTCTGATATGTAGCAGTGCTCATTCAGCTGGATTAATCCAATCAGTTTAAGTGAATTAAACTAAAGCCAGGCTCTGTTTAAAACTGTTTAGATTGAATCAGACTTATTTAACCTCTGAGTGAACCAAATATTCTGTAAAAAAAAAAAAAAAGCTCATGAGAATACTTATCACACACTCACTGAACTGAATAAGAGTTAGAGCAGAGCATTGCCCCCTGTGACTCTTACTGAGAACAGAGAGGTGATGGCTGCTGATTTTAATGAAAATCCACATCATAAAACTACACATCACTTATTAGTTTGAGTGAAAACTGATTCTAAATATTAATAATAATATTACAATGTGGTTCAGTGTTCAGTCCAACCTCACAGCAGTCACTGCTGGAGAAAACGTGTGGGTGGACCCTAAAGACAGTGGTCATATCAATAACATACAGTAAACTTTATGAAGTAAAGTTCCTCAAACAGTCTTGGATTCTGCCAGAGAGAGAGAGCAGCACCAGGAGGGAGAGGTAGTCTGAGAGAGAGAAAGAAAGAAACAAACAAAGCCAGTTATAGCCGTAGTTTCTGATATAATAGAAAAAATGATGTCTGTTTGTTTGATAGACGTACTTTACCACAATATTTCCCATAGTTCTCGGCTCCACAGGCTGCATATCATCATCAATCACCTCCACTGTGGAAAAACAAACAAAATAACCTTTGTAGAACAGACTTTTCAGATGAGCTATAATTTGTAATGTACCCCAAAGTTTGTTTGTAATAAATTGGCAATTAAATGGATATATAAAGTGGGTGTTTCTAATAAAGTGACGAGAGAACGTATATGGATCAGTTAAACATGTCAGGTAGCTCTCACCGTTGTAGCCAGGCACAGGTTTTCCTGCAGTACCAGCAGGGGGCGCCAAAGAGTTTCCCAAACCCACACAGGTCGCAGTTATGGCTGAGCCGCTTTCTGAAAGACGCGCGCGCACACACACAAACAGCACAAACACACACACACACACACACACACACACACACACAAACAACACAAAGATACATATATGAATCATAAGAAGAATGTTTTAATTGCATTTGAAGTAGAAATAAACGCAGCTGGATATGTATCTAAGGTCACCATGTCCAGGGCCAAGAATGTACTAGAGGGGTATAAACACCCCCCTTTAGAGCAGTGGAATTGTGTTTCTGGTGATGTCACTGAACAATGTCGATTTTGCAGGTAGATTCTACGTTGCCACACACACACACACAAATGGAAACACTCTGGTTGCTGGGCAACGACAATGACATCAGCATCAACCCCCCACCTTCTCTGTGTAGCTTAAAATAGCAAACAGATTATTATCAGCTTTTAAAAAAACTGTCTCTGTGATTCATTCTGAGCCTTCGTGGAGAAATGTATAAGCAAACAGCATCTGTGCAGGTGACACGGCACATCCCCAGTGTACAGACACCTGGGTAATGGGAGTGTGTTCTTCTTTCCTGAAACAACCCTCCCTACTCTTATGACAAGGTGTTACATTCAGTAATGAATGTTAAAAAGATCTGATGGCAGCCACCAAAACATTAATGAAGTCAAGTGCTGATATTGGATTATTAGTTCTGGATTACAAACTCCACTCCCAGGTTATGGAGCATCCAATTCAATGTTGAGTATAAAGCTTGGAGTACACAACTGAACATCTGCTCACACCTTTGCTACACCTTACTGAAAAATAACGGGTGTCTAAAACATTTTGGACAAATTGTGTACATGTGTAGATGTCATGCCTTTTTCCAGTACATTTAAAATGAATGAACTAGCTGATTAAACAAATAAATATCTAAAATATTTACATGATACCTCTGGGTGCTCCGATTTCCTCCCACAGTCCAAAAACACACGTTGGTAGGTGGATTGGTGACTCAAAAGTGTCCGTAGGTGTGAGTGTGTGAGTGTCTGTGTGTGTGTGTGTGTGTTGCCCTGTGAAGGACTGGCGCCCCCTCCAGGGTTTATTCCCGCCTTGCGCCCAATGACTCCAGGTAGGCTCTGGACCCACCGCGACCCTGAACTGGATAAGCGCTTACAGATAATGAATGAATGAATGAATTTACATGATACATTGTGTGTGTGTGTGTGTGTGTGTGTCTGTGTGAGAAAGAGATGCAAGTAAACGTTAAACATGTTCTTTTTAACAGTTTAAAATAATGAAAGTGAAAATGATTTTTTTTGTCCTGAGGTGTCGATTTTTCCTGAAGAAATATAAACCCAACACAGACTCATTACAACACGTTTCATCAGTTTTTATTAATCACATCTTACTGACACAGCTCAACGGCTTCAACACTAAATACCTTTCTCCCTGTGTACAATCTCTTACTCCCATTTTCTCTCGGTTTCTCCCTGTCTTTTCTTTTAATTACTAATAGGGTGTTTTCACACATGTCATGTTTGGTCTGGACTTTCAGACTTTTCAGTTTGGTTTAAAAAAAAAAAAAACGACACATCAGAAAGTCCCTCAGACAACAGTCCTGACCAAAGACGTTGTCTCTGTCCAAATAAAACTGAACCAAGGTCCAGTTTGAAAACACTTTTTTGAATGGCTCAGACTTTCTGGACAATTACAGGAAGATGAAGTAATATATAAAAGAGAGGGATGGATGTGACCAGGCAACTTTCACACAGCTTTCATGGCTGTGAAACATGTAGTAAACTGTTAAAAAATGTAAATGTGTTACCAGCATCAGCAGTGAACAGTGAACATCATTTAATATAACACCTTTCAGTGTTTATATGTGTTTTAATGTTCAGAGTTGTACTCGTGAGGGAAAAATAACATTTAACAATGTGCAGTGTCCCACATCGACTGTGTCTCACTCACCAGTCTGCCACCAGTGGTCTAGAACTGGAACCCCAAAGCTCCTTTTTGCCCATTCTAATGTTTCTATATCACACCGTTCTCCAGCTACAAATAAGGACCTGAGACTGAGAGAGAGAGAGAGAGATGGACATAAACAGTAAGTAATTTCACATGTTAGAGAGAATCATAAAGAATAACAATCATTATTCTTTTAAAAAATGAGACAAACATCAAAAAGTGTTTTCATTTTCATTTTGAAGCTGTGCTTCCTCCCACTCTGACATTCAGAAGAACAGAGGATCAGGTGATTAATAGTGACCTGCGATTAAGGTTCAGTTTATAGTGATTATAAATCAAAATGGTAACAGAACAGAGGCTCTGGAGAAGGTCACATCTCTAAAATTACCTTTGAATAGCATTTTAACATATAACACAAACTTCAGTGCTCAAGTGTGTGTGTGTGTGTGTGTGTGTGAGATTTTGACTCTGGCTTTGACTTTGCTACTTCAGTCTAATACTGGAGCTACAATGTTAATGTAGCTAACAAATAATGTAGGGTAGGGTGACCAGACGTCCTTTTTTAGAATTAAAAAAATGTCCGGGCGAAATTTCACAAACGTCCGGGATTTTGTTTTTCTAGAGTTTACATAGAATTTCTAGAAGCGTTTCGTTCACAAACTAGTCCCGCCCTCCCCTACTCCGATTGGTTCGCTTGAGTGAAGGGGGCGTGGTGAAGTAGCCTAAAATCTTCTGATTGGACGGTCTGACTGTAGAGCTACCATTATTGGTCGATAACCTTCTCTGTAAACATTTAATTGGTCAGTCTGCACGTCAGTAGTCCTTGTTTACGTCAGGCAAAGCTCCTGTACCTACCCTCATCTCGAGCAGCTATGCCGAAACGTAAATGTAAGTTCTTGGGTGAATTAAAAAAGAAATTCCCATGTTTTGTGTAGCAAATAAAGGTGTAAAGGACCTAAAATGTTGCAATTTTCTACATTTCTGTTCTGTTTGTGCGCTGGAAAAAATTCCAGTGTTTCTGCACAACAGTGGCTTAGTCTGAAATGTCTCAGCTCATACCCCACCACTGTGATAATGTAATATATAAGCCACTATAGTCAAGTCTCATGATTTCTCTTTGACAAAAAGTAATTATATCTTTAATAAATTAGATATATTCATAATGGAAATATTAATAATGGTACACTCATGCTACAAGCACTCTTGTGTAATAAAACTGTCAAACTGACAGAAAAAAATATATTATTAAATTTAACACTACTGTAAACCAACAGCGGCAATTTAAAGAGGGAGCCTTACACTCTGCCAAAACCTCTTAACATTTACACTGGAGCTGGCTGGTGTGAAAGGGGACTTTGGTCTCATGATATTACAACAGTGCTAACTGCTTTAAAAGGAGCAGTCAGCCTTTTCACATTACGAAACAGCAGTTATACTGATACTGATGTGAGTACTGATACTTTCAGAGATTCTGTACCAAACAAACTTTAAACATGGGAGACCCAATCTATGAAGCATAAATCTGCACACTCAGAGACTACAGAGCAATTTGATTCTTCGTCCCAAGAGATTTGTACTTCATAGAAAAAAATAATAGTAATAAACTATACTTTTCATAAATACTTCGTGCTCATTTTTGTTGGTAAAAAATGATTACTCCTTTAACATCTTGAAGCTCAGTCTCTGTTGTGGAACACACATCTGAGTGGGGTCATGACCTTCTGTCCCCATTTAAATTTGACCTAAAAGCTGGAAATGACTGCCTTTAGGCGAGCATGCACTCTATTTTTGCTCTTTAGTGGTGTAGTCACGATCCACTCTTCTCCACCACTCTCTATTCTATCAGCTCTCCATTTCCTATTTGATTCCCTCCACTGTGGAATTACTGCAGAACATTATTGAAGGAGGCAGATTCTTTAGAATTACTTGAAGAACCTTAAAAGGATAAATAACTCTGCAAAGGAAAAAGTATTTGGTCTGCCAATAACACCAGCACTGATCAAAAAAAAAAGCCCAAAAACACGGCTAAGGATCAAGAATATTAATATGAATGCTAAAAGAGTAGAGCCTTAGATACGTAAACACAAATCATATGTAAACATGTATGTAAATAGGTACCTTACTCTAGGGACCTCCTTCATTTTTCTGAGGCCACAAAGTGCCCACAATAAACGGGCACGGAGAAACAGAAAGAATCAGATACAGGTCCAAAAATGTTAGAAAAAGAGGACGTTGGAAGAGAATTCCTGCAATCATCAGTCATTCGAAAGGAGACCCAGATGTGACAGGGACTGGGACACCATGCCTTTGATCCTATTAGTCACATGTTTCTCAAAGTTGATCATTGAGATTTGGGAGATCTTTTGATCTCTGATCCATGACTTCAAACCCGGAGACTCTAATCTTTGGCTGATCCCACATCCAACTCCTCCTCTGCTTGAATCTAAAGACTTTGAGTCAAGCCTCTCAATAATTCTCCACAGACGGAAGTTCGAATGTAACTATGAACATTGGCACAACAGATTGTTCTATTATTTTTCTACTATATGTTAACAGATCCAGATGTACTGGATCAAATTGTTGCTGCTGAATTCATATCTATGATGACTTAGGACTGGAATTGTGTTCTATGGAGTGATGAATGTTCATCCATTACCTTTTAGATTTACTGAAATGAAGATCCAAACTCTTCATCCAACATCAATACTATCTGTGGTTTTATGCAATCAAATCCACACACAAATCATCATCTACTGTAAAGCCTTGACAGAAGAGCAGAAACTGTTCCTACAGCCAAGAGGGAACAACTCCCAATTAATGCCCTACATGCTTTCTTTTTAAGGTGTGTGGGTTTTCTACATCCACCTTTAAAGCTTCTTTATTGACCCCTAGCAGCAAAAACACTATTTTTTCCTGGTGAAATTATATCTTTGAAGACCTTCAGGGGGCACAAAATAAAAGTCTTGCAACCATGCTAAATCATAATGACTTTTATTGTTAATTTTCAAAGGGAAATCATCTGCCTTGAGAGCGGAACTGAAATGTAATTTCCTCTTAGTTCTTGCTCTATTTTCTTTAATAAAACACACATTAACACGTGCAGCTAATGGCAATCACATCCTGAACACCCAGCACTTTCACTCATTTAATTATACTCTGTCTGTAACAATAATCATCTTAAAAGCCTCATTAAATAAGAAACATATTGGAGTTAGTCTTGTTTTAAAAGGCTCTGATTATAACTAGGTTTAGATTTAAAATAAAATAATTTTATTTCCTCTTTCCACATAATTTGCATATAATATATGATTATTCTGCATTAGAGTTTTATTGGTTCAGAGAGTTTAAGAATCTCAATGTTAAATAATACATTAATAAAGTTTGATCAGTGTATTAATATTTAAAAAAAAAATCAGAATGATGATGTTTATGAAAAAAGGTTATTTCTGTGGAGAATTATGGTATGTAAACATTTCTGTGTGTGTGTAAAATTTTGTGGGGTCGGGAGGTCATCGTTTCCATACATATGGTGTTAGCGGTGTTTACGTAAGTGTTTACCTGGTGTGTACTGTTGTCTGTGACTTCTCTGGGAGACTTGTTATCTTGTTTCTAGATGTATGATGTTCAGTGGTGTTTAGAAGTGATAATCCTAGTGTTTACCTTTTAAGTGCATATTGTTTTCCATGTGTTGCCAGGGGGTCTTGTTGTCTGATGGCTCTAATGGCGGTTGGAGCTGTAAACACTGCAGCTGTTCCATGTTCTGACATCACACGGAAAAACGCTCCAGGATCTGGAGTCCCAACTGGTTTCCCCTACAGTGACACACACACACACACACACACACATACACACATATACACATATACACATATACACATACACACATACACACATATACACATACACACATACACACATATACACATATACACACACACACACCATGTTTTTTAGAGCACAACAGAGTGATGGGGTCATGATCCTTATTAGCACAGGTTATTCTAAATTGTAATGTGTGAGAAGTAAATGTAGGTAATTACTATAATTATTAACACCTTAATTAATAATACTTTATTAATTAATACTATGTGCTATAATAAATTCAATCTGGAAAGAAACTAAAATGATTAAATTCAGAAAATGGTTTCCTCACTAGGATAAAAATATCTGAACACCTCATCATTCAACAAATCTTCTAAAATTGCCACAAGGACATTGAGGTCAGATCCTCTGGTTGAATAATTAATTCTGGATAACAAACTCCAACACTCCAGCTATCCCCATGTGTATGGGAAAAAGCTCCATTACTACAGAAAGCATAGTTCCATTGTTTTATGGTCCAGTGCAGGGGTCTTTTACACCCCTCTGGTTCTCTTGGCCTTAAGCAAAGTGAATGTTAGACATGCCCATTAGCTCATTGTATGTCTGCTCCAGTCTTTTAGAGATTACTCTTGTGGGAAATAAGGCTAAAAGAATATTTCCAATTTGAAGACAGAAAAAATGTTGTTGAGAAGGAGAGACAAAGGGAGGAAAGAGGGAAAAAAGAGGAAGGAGCCAGTAAGGAAGATAGACATTGAAAGGGAGGACACAGAAGGAGGGAGAGAGAGAGTGAGGAGAGAAAAAAGATAGCAAGAGATCTATCGTTTAATGAGAAGCCACTGGCAATTTCTCTGTAACAAAAGATGGAGCTGAGGCCAAATCACCTCCCACTAAGCGCAAACGATCTCATTTTTTCACGAGTTCTCCCCCCCCTTGGGACAAAGGACAGTAACACAGTCAGAGGGCTGGATTCTATCAGAACTGGAGAGTATTCAGCAACATTCATGCATCATGCAAAAGTCTTATTTGATTTGACAAAACACCTGTTGTGAACACATGTGTTCAACATTACAAACACAGTTTGAATCACCTCTAAAAAAGCCTTAATCAGCAGCACAAGGTCACCATGCTCGATGCCAAATGTGAGTATGAGGGGTAAAAGTGTTCTCTAGAGCTCCCATCTAATACGTCTGAATTGAGTCATAGTGGCGTCTGTGAACCAGAACTAACCAACCACTATCAGTACCTGAGCTCAGTAATGCAACTAAAACCTCCTCAGACCAACGTTTGACGAACTGGTCTAGCAGTAAAGAGCAACAAAGTCCTGTAAATACCCTTCACTTCCGAAGAAATGTGTCATTCTTTCATCTCTTCCTGTCACTGCATCCAGCACAAACTCCAATTCC